>NW_026055223.1:0-87377 GCF_022829205.1 Neoarthrinium moseri
CACCTCTGACGGAGACCTGGAGACCATCCATCCATGCAGCCATGACAGCCAGGACAGCCAGGACAGCCAGCTTCCAATACAGTTCGCCCTGGCGGCACGTCTCGCGCTAGACCGCATCGGGCCCGTGATTTGTTTACTCGCCCACCACACAACACACCGAGAGCAGAGAGCCGGAGCCCAAGGACTTTTGTTTTAGGCCCCCCCTGGTCCATTTCGCGTGCGACGGGCGGGCAAGCAACACCATCTCCATCTCCATCTCCATCCCCAGACCAGACCACTTCATGAACAACCTCTCGCCCGCACCCGCGCAACGACAGCATCCATGCCTCGTGTCGCCCAGATGCCGCGCGCCAGCGCTGGCAGCAGAACCGCCTCCGGCTCCATGGGGGATTCCCCTTTCAAGTCATCCGGCATCAAGTAAGTTGCCCGCCCTCGTCCCAAGTCGCGGTCGCATGGCAACCAGAAACAACACCTGCTCACAACCACCACCCTCGCAAACAGAATTCCCCTGAATGACGACGTCTCCGAGAAGAAGGGCCGCTCGCAGCAGCGCCAGGCCCTGCATGAGAAACAGATCAACGACCTCCGAGCCGCAGCCGCCACCCCCTTGCGCAAGGCCAGCTTCCGCCTCTCCGATGCCGAGAACCAGACGCCCGGCTCCAAGCAGGGCACCCCGCGCCGCGGGCCCGCCGGCGCTGGCGCTGCCGGCGCCCCAGCCGGCGACGACGACGACGTCCTCTACGTCGGCGGGAGCAGCGTCACGCCTATGAAGCGCGTCCCCATCCTGGCCAACTTCGAGGAGTGGATGAAGATGGCCACGGACAACAAGATCAACGCCACCAACTCGTGGAACTTTGCCCTGATCGACTACTTCCACGACATGTCGCTCCTCAAGGAAGGCGACGGAGTCAACTTCCAGAGGGCCAGTTGCACCTTGGACGGCTGTGTAAAGATCTACACGAGTCGAGTCGACAGCGTCGCCACCGAAACCGGCAAGCTGCTCAGCGGTCTTGCCGATAGCAACAACAAGAAGAAGGACCGGGAAGGCGACGGCGACGAGAGCGAGGAGGAGGTGGACGAGGATGGCAACGTCGTAAGGAGGAAGAAGCAGAAGCGAGTGAGTCCGGCCCCGTCCTGATGCACTTGACCCAGCTCCAAAGGCCCTCCTGCTAACCAGACAAACCCCGTTTCCAGCAACGCTCGTCTGAAGCGACCATGGCTCCTTCCTTTGCCTCGTTGCAGCTGAAGAAACTAGAACTCGAATTTGCCGTCGACCCCCTTTTCAAGAAGGCCTCGGCCGACTTCGATGAGGGTGGCGCTAAAGGCCTGCTCCTCAACCACTTGATGATAGACGGCCAGGGCCGCATCGTCTTTGACAGCAGTGATGATGCGAACGATGCCTCGGCAGACGGCATCAAGCCCAGGCGCCGCGAAGACGCCCTCGAGGAAGATGAGGACATGGTTGATGTCGACGAAAAAGATGCCACCATCCTTGAGCAGGAAGAGGAGCCCGAGGAGGAGGTCGAGGTCGATATCGGTGCCCTTGGTGCCAAATTCTTCCCCGACCTCAGCATACTGGACGGCCAGGACATCTGCCCCTCGCTAAAGACTTTCGACTTGGGCGACCCCTCGGGCTCCCTTGACGTTCCGTTCCTGCGTGCGGGAGAAGACTGGACACAGGACCAAGATCCCGACGACGCCGATGGGCAACGGGCAACTGGCGACAATTCTGGCATGTTCATTGACGAAGACAACCCCCTGGGTTTTGATGACATGACGGCCATGGGCGGGTTCGATGTAGTCGATGTCGCTTTTGGTGAGGGTGGTGAGGCGTGGGCGAAAGAGGCGGCTCTGGACCCCCAGATGCGACCTTATCACGCGGGTAATGAAGACGACATGGTCGGCGGCGATGGCTCTGGGTTCGACGACGAGAACGGCGACTACGTTGTCCGCATGAATATTGGCAAGGAGAGCGACAAGATGCATGAGGACATCCTTGGCTACTTCGACCAGGCCCTGCAAAAGAACTGGGCCGGGCCCGAACACTGGAGGATACGGAAGATCAAGGATGCCAGCAAGCAGGATACCGCCACTCGCCCACGCAAGGAGAAGGAGCCTTTCGAGATCGATTTCGCCTCGCCTTTAGACACCAAGCTAGGCGAGCAGATCTATACTCATGCCAGCAGCAACGCCGCCATATGCATGCCAAAGAAGGATTGGAAGTCCAAGACTAGGAATCTTCTCCCAGACGACAAGCACTTCAACTCGAAGCAGTTGCTGAGCCTCTTCCTCAAGCCCAAGGCACGCCTGAGCAGCCGGAGACGCATGATTAGTAGAAATGGCATGTTCGGGAATGCTGGTTATCAGGCCAACGAACCCGAAGGCGAGATGGACGAGGCCTTCTGGGCCAACAAGGAGCCACTCCAGAGCACGGAGCAGGATGACACGGTTCTCCCCCAGGGTGACTACGACGCCAACTTCTTCGACGATGAGATGCCGCTACCTGGTGGTGGCCTGCTGGATGACGATGATGACCTCGAGTTCGCTGACGCAAGGGATCACTTTTCCCCAGGTGCCGAGCCACCTATGACAGAGAACGTGGGCTTCACGGCGATGCTGAATGGCGGTCTTACTATGGGCGGCTTCGGCACTCAGCTTGTGACATCTACCCGCAGGTTACGACCGGAATACGTCCAGTACGCCAGAGTAGCCAAGAAGGTCGACATTAGGCGGCTGAAGGACGAGATCTGGAAGCGCATGGATATGGAGAAGCTTGACGTGAGTCCTCCTATATCATCTCCTTTCTATAAAAGCACTGAGTCAACTAACACATGACCCGCAGAGCGTCGACCGGACAAGACTACCTACACCGCCAGAGTCATCCCCTATGAAGCAGCCATCGGCAGATGACCCCGAGCTAAAGTTCACCGACGTCATGAATGAGCTGCAGGTTGTCTACCCCAAAACCGTTCTGGATGACATCTCCACCAGCTACTGTTTCATCAGTCTGCTACACTTGGCAAACGAGAAGGGTTTGATAATCGAGAACACGCCTGAGCTCATGGAGCTGAACATTCGGAAAGACTGGTCAGCAGAGGCGATGGAGGAGGGCTAGGAGTGATGGCTGGACACCCCGCGAGTTTTTGGCAGAGGTCGGTAATAGCACCTCCCCCTACTGTTTCCGATTACAAGCCGGCGGAGTTGCTTGGTCGATTGATGATTGCATGGCGAGCGAGCAAGCAAGAGAAAGGGTCAGACAGACCACCCTCAAAGGAGGCGATTCTTTATCACGAATGGATACGAAATAAGGAAAGGCCTTTTCCAACCCGGTTAGGGAGGCGTTGGCATATATAACTTGTTGTTTTGTCGGGTTTTCTGAACAATTCCCTGCGTGTATTTGTTGCACGGGTTTCTCTGTACGCGTGGAATACCTACCTAAGCAACTTCTGTCGATAATCCAGCCTCGAAGAATTGTAAATTTGAAATGACTACGCCCTCTATTTTTGTTCTCGCCCTTTGCCGCGGTTGGTGCACTCTTGCAACAAGGGGTCCAGCCGCACGGTGCCTGGCAGGAGGCAGGCCATCAGGGGCTGGCACCAATACGCATCTGACTGGGCTCGTCCGCTCTGCCGCAGACCGGCCACTCGGGCCGCTGTGTGCTCTCCAGGAGCCGCTTGCTTCTCCGTCTCAAAGGGAGGCTTCGTGGAAAGAGCCGACTGGATGAGGCTTGCTCACACGACGCAAAGTTTCCTGGTGCGTGTATATACGGTAATTGCTTTAGGAAGCTATATCGATTAGTGATCCGTGACCCGTCTCAAGCCACGGCCGTGTATATTTTCAATGATGATCCATCAAGAATGAGCCAAGGGACAGGGCGGGCAGCCAGTTGAACAATGGTATCAAGCACGTGCGGGAGATTTACATGAGAACGGGCAAGCCTGTCAGAACGGTAACTTCTTTTTTGATATGCCATTGGCCGCATGAGGCGCTTATCTAGGAGGGTTGACGATCTGGTGAGTTAGTTTCTTCTTTTTTTTTCTCCTCTCACACTATCTCTCTGCCGTAAACCTTTGGTCCCCTCAATCCCGTGCCGCCCATCTCCCCAGAACCCTCTTGAATTGAAACCGAAAATGATACGATACGTTGGAGTCGCCGGAGTCGCCGGACTTTCCTCCCGGCCAGAATGCCTCAATGAGGACCGCCGGCGCCTGAACTCCAATGGGGTTTCCTCCCATACAAATAGGAAGCGCAAAATAAAACCGAGACGCCTGAGTGCAATGAGCTTCGATGTCAAATCTGAAAATTTGATAACAATCCGTGGGTATAAACATTATATGACATGGTTGGAAATGTGGGCATATCGTAACGCTTGCTTATGGCTACAAATCCATGCAATAGTATGCTCAGTGGTGGTAGTAGCCTTGCTGATCGGAGTGGCCATCTCGAAATGCAGTTAATGCAATCGGCCGATGCATGCTGTACTCGCTGTCTTGACGTGTTGTACCTGTTGCCTTGGTGTGGAGCCGGGCGGTGATGCCTGACACGAACGATTCTATTGTCTTTGACGGCCAACGATGTCGCTGGCGCGGAGCAGTGCACTCATCCCATCGTAGCTGGGTTCTGCAGGACCCATGGCTGGGGACCCTGCTGCTGGGGCGGCACCCAGTGACGTAGTCAGAGGTGCCACGGGTGGTAGTTGCGTAGTTGTAATCGTTGGATACCGACCTGAATGAGGTTGTTTTAGTCCTGTTGTCGATATGAAATTGAATCCCGACATACCATCGCTAAACACGGGTTTGCTGTCCAGAGCAACCTGATGACCTGGGGGGCGACTGGATTGTGGGCGATGGATCGCGGGCGGAGGTTGCGACACGGTCATACCATCCGGTAATGGCTTGGTGTTCGTTGTTGGACTCGGGGCCTCGGGCTTTGACGACAAAAGCGCGTGAATGGGCAGAGAGGACTCGCTCGGGGTTCTAGGTGGACCAACAGAGCCAAGGGATGTCGTGCTGCCTGTGGACGACTGCTCTGTGAGTAGCGATGGCGTACGCGACCAATAGCTGGATGAGCCCGAACCATGTCGCGAGGTGTTGCGATGATTCAGTACCGGGGCGATGCTCGGCATGCCATTTTCGGGGGAATGAGAGATCGGGGCAGCCAGGACACGGGGTTCGCCTGCGCCGGCGATGGGAGGCAGATAGGCAGATGAACTATCGGAACGGTGGCCTTCCCGTATCACCGGGTGGTTGAGTGATGGCAGCTCTGAGACATCCCTGCCAATCGGACTTGAGAAGCCTCGAGCTCTCGACGGGCCGTGCTCGTCTTGGGTGGACGACATCGGAGAATAGCACATCTCATCGGCCGGCCGCGGGAAGACGTGGGTTGCCACGACGGGAGATTTGTGAGACTCTGGCTGTGAGGTGATGGAATCCAACCTCTGCTGCCTAGTCGGTGGAGGCTCACTGCCGGGCTGACTCTCTGAACCACTACCGGTATTGCTGTTTGCAGCACTGGGGCCGAGTGAAAGGTTGCCAATACCGCCACCGCGGGTGCGACCGTCGGTATCCAGCCTGGCCTTTTTGGACGCATCTTTATCTGCAAGTGGTTAGAAAACCTAGACACCCTGAATTTCCTGATGGAAGAGAGTCAGGGACCAACCGTGGAGCGCCTGTCTTCGGCGGAACTCTTGCAAGTACTCGGAATAGCGCTTATAGTGGACAGTCTGCTTGTACTCGTTCATGTCCCGGTTGTAACGCTCCTTCAAGTCCAGAGCCTGACTCTCGTAGGGCTCCTTTTCGGAGCGATCCAGGCTCTGCCAGTTTTCTCCTACCAGCTTGGCGATTTCAGTGAATGTCAAGTTTTGACCCTTGAGATCTTCTCGCATCTCTGGCAAAGGGCACAGTTAGCCATCCGTTCTCGGCATTCATTCCTCGGGCGTGGTGGAAGCACCGCCGGCAGGGATAAGATCTGCGTGACGTCATGTGACTTACTATTGGAAAACAGGACATATGCAGAGGGGGGCCGTTCAGGAGCATTCTCGTCGGGCTGGAGGACATTACATTAGAATTCAACTCGACCTCGATGTTTCCGCGCGCAATCCCCCGACAGACATCCATACGGAGTCGAAACATCATGGGAACAGTGCACGGAGGGGGGGTTGCTTACCTTTGGGTGCCGCCTGTACTTGCGCTTGGTCGATGATACACTGCCAGCATCTTTGACTTCGGGTTGCAAGGGCTTATTGGTGTTTGCAGCAGAAGACTCCTCAATGCTCGTCCGCGCGGGCGATACGAGTGAGGCAGCGGGTGCCACACCTCGATAGTTGGCAATCCGGCGTTGCAGTTTCTTGACGCAAAGTTAGTCACGAAGGGATGGTGTCGGATATTGTGAAGAGGACTAACCCTGCGATGCCCTAGTTTGACCCCGAGTGCATCACTATGTCGAGTCAGCTCTGGTTCCCATGTTTGCCGCGCCTCAATCTCTCTCTTACAGGTCCGATTCTGTGATGTCGAGTATCGTCTCCCACGTGTCGAAGCCCTGATCCACGAAGGCCCCTAGGTATTGGGAGATACCTAGTTCCTGGAATATTTCCTCGAGTGAATTCATAAGGCCGATTCGGCCGCCGGGGGGCGCTGGATTATCCTCGATGTGTGCGGCGCTGCATGTGATGTCCTACACCGTCCGATTGAATGTCTCGCTCCGATAATCCGTGGTTGTGCAGAAGGGTAGGCGCCGAGCCGGGTTCGTGCTCAATGAACGATCCTCTTACTCCCTCTTGCTCTCACTCCCTCACGCACACACACACTCTCTCTCTTCTCTCGCTCGCTTTTTCCTGCGGTTGGTAAGTACCCGTCACGCCGGTCTAATAACCAGTTCAAGTCGGGGGTTTGCAGCGTGTTTGAGTGCGTCGCGACGACCGCTTGACCAGTTCCTGCTGCCGGAGAGAAGGCCGGGCTGCATGGGCTGGGACTGTATGATTTGGAAGTCGGGTAGGCCTGTTGCTGTTGCTAGGAATGGCGCGAGTCGACGGAGGGGTGCATTTGTCGAGAAGCGCGAGATACACGGACGAGGTGGTCGAAACGGGCAACAGGGTTTGGAAGCACTTTTGAGAGCTGAGTGGTCGTGGCTTGAATTGCAGGCCAAATGGGAATGTCTGTCAGCTGCGGCGCATCGATGGCAATGTTTATGGGGAATTCAGAGAATTGGCATCATTGAGCCCAGGCATATAGATTGCAGCACGATCCATAGCCGTTTCTGAGATCGAGAACAACTGGACCGCGACGGCAGGATCGGGGTCACAACGGACTTCAGCAGGCAAACGGAACCTGTGACGAGACCGCGGGGCGCTAGCACTGTAGCCGTGCTGCTACGAGGGCGGCCCCCGGGCTACCGAGCAAGCCTGGCAAGCCTGGGTATCCTTCACGCTCTCATGCCACGGGTGGGCTAGCACGCTTACAGGAATAAGTTGAGTTCCCTACCTAGGTAAACTTACACAGAGCGGGTCGGCAGCTCGGCCTTTGCCGGCGTTTGGGTCTTTGGGAACCAGCACCAGGGATGGAGACTGCGCGCGCGCGCTGTTGGACGGGGGACGAGTAACGAGTAACGAGCCATGGTAGGTATCTCGACCCGCGAATCAAGTGAGACACTACAATCGAGCTTGGACCCGGGGATGGCAGCGATGGGCAATGGGCACCCTCCCACGTCCATGGCCGCCCTGGGCCGCTGGGATGATGGGCCCATGATGCTGTCTGACAACCTCTCTCCTTTCGGGCCATGGCCACCGTCGCCTTGTTGCTGATCGGTGCTTGGTCGTGGGTCGCATGGCGAGCATGGTATCATGGCCATCAGCAGCGCTCTGCACTAGAGGATGCAACGGCGTTCTAGCTCTGACTACCTTATTCATCGCCTGCGGGCCTGCTTTGCCTGGCAGGCAGTCCTGGGTGGACCTCTTTGGCTCGACATGGGAACGGGAACAGGTTGCAGGGCAGCACCCGCAAGCAAGTCCCAGCCAGCGGGGACGCCAACGCAGAAAACGTGCCATTCCTCGTAGCATGTGCACTAGGGGGGGGGATTGGAAAAAGGTTGTGAGACTGTTACTTGCTTCAATGGCCAGGCATTGTAGTGAGTGGGTGGTGGGATCGAGATCTGAGCAAGGCGGCGAATGAGGACGCAGCAGACAAGATTTCACACGCTTGGAGCTGCATCATTCTGGCCCATGCACCAAGCCGTACCAGGTAGACCATGAGCCTTCTGGCTGACGTCGCTCTCACGGCTACGGCTACAGGTCGGGTATTTGTGCACTTGACCACCAGCCTTTTGCATTCAATAGACCGACGCGGGGGACGGCCGGATGACAACCGGAGGAGGAAAACCTGCAAATATCTGATCTCGAAGCAAGCCTGCTGCTGTCGGGAGATGGTCGCTCAATCGAGTCCAGCCAGGCGATGGGAGCATTTATGCGGGCACGAGGAATCATTTGGCATGCCATCCTAAACGGAGGATGGAACAGGGAGGAGAAGTGCTGTCGCATGCCACCATGGATCGACATGGCGAGTGTAGATCGAGAGAGTTTCTCGACCCTTTGCGCGGCCCAGGGAAAACAATGGGCAAGAAGTGAGCCTAAGCTGGCGAGCGGCTGACAGCCTGTATAAGCCAGGCAGGAACAGGTCGCGGGATGCATGCATCCAACTGGCAAATGTGTCGAGCCCAAGGCGGACGACCCCCTCATCGTGATTCCGGTAGGACACAGGCTGCTGCATCGAGATTCCGAAGGACGTCTTCTGTCATCGGTCACCCAGTGCTGGCATGATTCGATATCGTTGTTCGATTCAGGCATAGCACCCCGCTACAGGCATGGGCGTGGTTGCGCTACTGTGACGCGGTCACCGGCCTGTGTGACGCAAAAACGGTGAGGCTACCGCCTGCCTACGCTGCTGCTGCCACTGCCACGGCCACGGCCAACGGGTTCCTGCGCTGCACGATCCCCATCGACGATTCCACCGTCACCTGTTCTTCCTGTCCCGGCCGGGCTCTAGTGTTTGAAGGGCTGGCTGGCCGCTTTTGTCTAGCGGTTCTTCAGGCGTCTGGTCCCAGCACCGTCAAGCCTGCCTGGACGTCGTCCAGGACACCGACGGTACCTAGGTAAGGCTGACGGCCTCCTCACAGGTCCATTGGTCTCGATCGTTGGCTGGCAGTGACGTCGGAGCCGACTCCGAGCTGTAGCGTCAGGCGCCCGCAGCTGCCGGCGCAGGCGCAGGCCGAGGGTCAATGGCAAGGTTAGGTCAGATCGTTTGGTGGTCGGCAACCAGGACCAGTGGGTTGTGGGTACCTGGCGCCCTGGCCAGAGCCCAGAACTCCCAGGGCCAGCCTACGCCCGCCAGCAGCACAAAAGTCTGGACCCTGGCCGGCCGCTCATCAGTGCATTTTGGTCTCCGGTTGATGGTCCCCGTGCAGGAGGGCAGGCCCCATCTTCCCAGCGGCGGCATGCAACATGGGCCTGGGTGTGGCGATGGCGAGTACTTTGGTAGGTACCTACATGCAGTACTTTAACATACTCGATCGTTTGATAAGTACGACAGGAAGGATCGAAGCTTTAGGATCATCCGTTGTCCTGGGCTCTTCACGTGGTGCGGGGCCTCTTAACTGCCAATCCAATACCAACTTGGGTAAAGTACAGACGCTGGCAGGCGGCGAGGGTTTCGACAAACAGCCGCCCGGCGCCCCTTGGCTGATGGGCCGGCGATCTTGCCTATCTGCCCGCGAACACCCTTGTCCGCAGCAGCAACGTCGCCCTTGTTGTAACTCTACGATACCACTGATGGTCCTTGGAACTGGGCTGCACGTGCACCAAGACATCTCGCACGACGATCTCACTACCTCCCCCCTCAAAGCCCGCTACATTCCCAGGCTCCTGCTGGCGTCCGCAAGGGTCGGAAAGGGAGCTCTGCTGCAAATCGGCCGTCACTGACGAGCGTCCATTCGCCAGCATCATGTCGCAACAAGACAAGACCGTGGCTAGCAGCACCAACGGTGCCCCCTCCGCAGGGGCGTCGTCAGAAGCCGACCTGGCTCAGGTGAGTCTCGAACGGCCGTTTTCTCTCCTTCGCCCTGCCGGTTCATCCGCTGGACAAGGACGAAATCCATTCCATTGCCTCTCCCTATCCCCGCAAAACCAATACTGACATGGACCGTTCTAGGCCTTCCGGGACCTAGCAAAGTAAGCATGCGTTTGACACTTCGCCCCCCTTTCCCAATGCCTACCTTGTCTGCCTACCCACGGTTTCACTATGGACATCCTGAATTGGCGTCTTGGGCCTTCGGCTTTCCCATCTTCCATGGACCGGCTTTCTCGTTAGTTGGTCCGAGTCCTAGCCTCAGGCAGGTGCGGAATCTAGGGCAACATCGGCTTGTCTGAGATGCGAATCTAGAATACGGCCTCCCCTTTCCCATATGCCACACAAAACCCTTGGCTCCTCGCCAGATGGTCTAGACCCGGCCGTGATGGCGTGTCCTGGGTCCTCTCACCCAGTCAGCACATTCGCATCGCCGACCATACCTCATCACTGCGTTGTGCTAAGCGCGGGACCCTGCCTCCCAGGGACATGGCGGTCAGAAACTGGCCCGCGTTTCTCGAGTTGACCGTTATGGACGGGTCAGGCGGTGGGAGCCAAAACGTGAAACGCAATAACAGTTCCGCGGGGCCAATTGCTATATCCGTCATACGCATCTCCTCGTCTTGCTTTTTTTGGTCGTGATTTCTCTGTTCTGTCCTTTACCGCTCCTCTTCGTCGGAGAGACGATGCCGTGGAGTTGTCGTATTCCCAGCTGACCTTGTCCAGGGGCGAGCAAGCTGCTTCTGCAATGGAAGCAAACCTCTCGAAACTTGAGGACAGGCTTGATGCTTTGCTCGCTCAATTCGAGGAGATTGACGGGTCATCAAGCTCTCCCAAGCACCAAAAGGACGACGCAAATGCAAAGCAAGATGAGAAGAGGGCATAGAGTATAGCATCCTGGCTTCATTTCTAGGGACGTATACAACGGAGAGACCTTGGGCCTTCGAGATTTACAGACTATAATATCTGAAAGCTGGGCAACCTACGTTATTGCCACTCGTTCTTGTCTTATCGCGAAGAGTACCTCAGGCAGACGAGCACTTGCTTTTCATTATTTTCATCACAGCTTCTAGACCACATTTAAAAATGCAAACAAATACCCTCAAAATTGTACCGACGTGGTGTCCAGCATCAGATGAGAGCATTTTCATGTGGAGGAGTGACCCAAGTCTTGGTAGAATCGCCGGTCAACCCGGGCCAGACACAGCTTATTGAGTACCTACGTATAAAGGCTGAATCAGACTGTCGAGGGCTAGTTGGTAGACAATTCACATCGCCAGGATATAGAACGATCCAATGCAGTAGGTTTGTGAGCGGATAACAAATTGGAATTATCATTTTCGTCAGACGAGGCGGCTACTGCCCGACCTCATCGCATGTGTATAGAAACCCGCCAGTAACCCAGGGTGGTTTGGATGCATAACTCCCCCCCCCCCCCCCCCCCCCCCACCAGAAAAAGAAAATATTCCCCAAGTTTAAGTCCTACGCGGGCGCTCTTCCATCTGGAAGTGCCAACTCAAAAAGGACATATACAGCTAGTACTGCGGAGGAAAGGCCCCGACGCATGACAGCGCCAACGATTGATGTACCCATAGCGCGCGTAGAGAGAAACAAGACATTTGAATGAAAATCAGAAGCTCGAGCGAAACCGCGCACTGACTGACAGGCTATGATCAACCATCAAATTCGGAAAGCAAGCAACGCCCAATATCAACGCCGGGTGGATGTAAGCCACAAAGGTCCCCTCGACCGTCCATGCTCCACATGCTGGTATGGCAGCTCCTTTCCCGTAATAATGCATAGCCCAGATGGGCTGAAATCTTTCTTTCACCACCCCTCGAGCGGGTGAGACGCTGCAGCAGCAAGGCGTGTAGGCTAGTCTCGCCATCCACTCGTCCGAGTCGCTCATAACAGTGGTGAGAACGAAGGGTATCATATCCTCAGAGGCTGAGTAAATGTTTGCAGTGCAAATGGTAGAGCATCCTGAAGCCAGAAGCATGCTTCTGGAGCATGTCGCGCACTTGTCTCGCTCAACAAAAGATCAATGCTGCCTTAGCTGCTAAGGGCTCTCGTCAGGAGCTGAACAACTGTGTTAGTACGAGGCTTTCTTGAGGATGTCGTCGGAAAGGCTTCTACGTGCCGTCTTCATGGGATCCTCCTGGTCTCCTGCAACGAGAGACGGACTATCCACGCTTCCTACCAGGCGCTCGGTCGACGTCAATGCACGAGATTCCAGGCCAGGGCGCAATGGACTGGATCGACTTTGGTGGTCCTGACCTTCTTGATCCTTCTGCCGAGATATCTCTCTCTCTCGGTTCTTCTCCAGCAGCGCGCCTCCAAGAGTTGCACACTTGAGAATTGTCTGGATGAGGTGATTTTGCTGCAGTGGTTTGGACAGATATTCGTCCATCTGTGCCTGAATACACCTCTCGCGATCGCCCATCATGGCGTGCGCCGTCAGCGCGATGATGGGCGTCCTGTGCGTCCCCAGGCTGCGTTCGTACTCACGAATCTTGCTCGTGGCCTCGAATCCACCCTGTGTCAAGTTAGCTTCTCTACTCAAAACGGAAATGTCACGAAAGTTGGGGTTACGAACCATTATGGGCATCTGAACATCCATAAGAATAACATCAAACTTCTTCTTTTGAATAGCTTCGACGGCCTCCAACCCGTTGCTGACGACTGTGACAACGTGGTGGTACTTCTCAAGGATCTTGACAGCCAAGCGTTGATTGACGCGGTTGTCTTCAGCCAACAAGATCTCGAAAGACTTCGTGTTGTCCGCCAAAGAAGGAGTCGCGCGGTTCTCCAATGCTGGCACCATTCCGTTGCCCAAATCTATGGGGGCGCAGGGGGTAGTCAAGTACGAGGTAATGCCAAGATCCAGACATGACTTCAGACTGATATGGACTGCCGGTGCCAGTAAGACGATAGGCAAATACTTGAACTGGTCGATAGCCCGGAGCTTGCGAGCAGTCTCGATCGAATCCACGATGATGACGTCGAAAGGCGGTTCGTCGGAGCCAAGGCCAGGATACGTCTCTTGTGTGGCCACCACGGGTACCAATCCGAGATCACGTAGCATGGGCACAATTTGCTTGCCATAGACAGTTCGCCCTCTGTCGACGAAGAAGACCTGATGACCTTTGTATGGCTTGAGTTGCTTCTCAATGAGAGCCAGATCACCACCAGCCAACTTGACCACGCAAGTGAAATAAAAGGAACTGCCTTTGCCAACATCGCTGCGGACCCAGACATCTCCACCCATCAGGCTGACGAGCCTCTTGGAGATGGAGAGACCAAGGCCAGTACCACCAAACTTCCGCGTCATCGAGCCGTCTGCTTGCTGGAACGTATCAAAGATGAGGTCCAGCTTGTCCTGCGGGATTCCTATACCCGTATCGGAGACGACAAACTCGAGCGCGTACTCGTTGGGATCCTTGGAAGTGGACTTTGAAGATTGCTGAATGGTCAACCGAACTGACCCATGCTCTGTGAACTTGATGGCGTTTCCGACAAGGTTCAGGATGATCTGTCGTAGACGGAAAGAGTCGCCCACAACATAATCCGGGACTGAACTGTCAACGCAGTAGGTCAGATCCAGGAATTTCTCGTTTGCCTTGACAGCGAGGGTCTTGAGGGCGTTGAAGACAGTGCCTCGCAGAGTGTACGGGATTTCCTCGATGACCATCCTCCGAGCCTCGATCTTGGACAAATCCAAAATGTCGTCGATGATGGTTAATAAACTGTTGGCCAGGTTGTTTACAATGTTGAGCATCTCCCTTTGGTATTGTGTCAAGTCGGTGTCCAATGTCAATTGAGTCATTCCTATGATACCGTTCATTGGCGTTCGGATTTCGTGTGACATGTTGGCCAGAAACTCGGACTTGGTCTTGTTGGCTTGTTCGGCAGCCTCTCTCGCTTGTGTGTTTCGTTGAATACTGTCCCGCAAGTTGTAGACCATCTGGTTGATCTTGCGTTTGAGTTCATCCATTTCACCAGAAGCCTCTACGTCGACCAGCTTCGTGAAATTTCCGTCGGTGGCAGCATTAGTGATGTCGCCGAAAGCTCGGACCTGCGTAGTCTAGAAATCTGTCAGCCAAGCACATTCTCTTCCCTATGGGGTACGTAGGGCCTACCAAGTTGGTCGCCATGGTGTTGACGTCAGCTGTAATCTCCTTCCACCTGCCCTTGAGACCTCCAACATCGGCTTGGCCTCCCATCTTGCCGTCAACACCGACATCCTTGGCTACACGCTGCACTTCGTTACAGAAAACCGAAAGCCTGTCAACCATGTTGTTGATCGTGTCCTTGAGCAGCGCAACCTCGCCTCTGGCCGGGACCGTAATCTTCCGGCTCATGTTACCGTCAGCAATGGCCTGAGTAACTGTGGAGATACCTCGCACTTGAGAGGTAAGGTTTGATGCCATGGTGTTGACGTTTTCGGTAAGATCTTTCCATTTGCCTTCGACGTCGTCCACTCGGGCCTGGCCACCGAGAGTGCCATCTGTTCCGACTTCTCGGGCCACCTTGCTAACTTCGAAGGCGAAGGTACTTAGACGGTCTACCATGGAGTTGATGGTTTGCTTGAGCTGCAGAATCTCACCCTTAACCTCAACCGTGATCTTGGTGCTTAGGTCGCCGCGGGCTACAGCTGCAGTGACCTTGGAGATTTCTCGTACTTGAGTGGTCAGGTTCATGGCCATGCCGTTGACATTGTCGGTCAGGTCGCGCCAGGTGCCTTGCACGTCATTGACGGTTGCTTGGCCGCCTAGACGTCCTTCAGTGCCGACCTCGCGGGCAATCTTGGTTACTTCAGCAGCGAACTGCTGTAGTTGACCAACCATGGAGTTGATAGTTGACTTGAGCTCAAAGATTTCGCCCCGGCATTCAGCTTGGACCTTCTGCGTGAGATCGCCCCGGGCGACGGCTGTAGTGACCTTGGCGATATCGCGGACTTGCGTAGTGAGGTTATCGGCCATGGCGTTGACATTCACTGTCAACTCATTCCACATTCCTTGAACCCCCATCACGTCGGCCTGACCGCCCAGTTTACCCTCGGTTCCGACATCACGAGCTACGCGAGTAACCTCCGCGGCAAAAGTTCCCAGTTGAACAACCATGGTGTTGATGGTTTGTTGAAGCTCGAGTATCTCGCCCTTGGCTGGCCTCTCAATTTTCTGCGTCAGATCGCCATGAGCCACGGCAGTGGTGACGGATGCGATCTCTCGGACTGAGAAATTCTTGTCAGCGAGATGGGAAACCATTAGGAAGCGGTTATTTACCTTGATCTGTCAGATTCTGTGCCATGACATTCACTAAAAATGTGTTAGCGATGAGTCCGCTCCTTGGTTCTGTCACATAGACTTGCCGTTGTCAGTAAGCTCTTTCCAAGTACCATCGACGCCTTCGATGACAGCTTGGCCGCCCAGAATTCCGTCAGTGCCGACCTCACGAGCGACACGCGAGACTTCGCTGGAGAAAACCTGCAACTGGTCCATCATGGTGTTGATAGTCCGCTTGAAAGTGGTGATTTCCGGGTCCATCTCTACCGTGTTCATGCGTACTCTCTTGCTCAGGTCGCCATGAGCTACCGCAGTGACAATCTCGCCAATCTCACGTAACGCCTTCTGGAAGGCTTCGTTTGCTTTTTGGTGCTTCCACAGCTCTCTCTCCAGAGTTGCAACGCGTTCTTCTTCCAAGATCTTGAGGGCCTTTTCTTGCAGGTTCTTCTGCTCGACGAGCTGAGCGTTGACATTCGTCAACTCCTGACGTTGGTTGTCGAGGAGTTTTGATTGGTCGTCAATGTGTTCCCGCAGCCCCTCCAGTGCTTCGTCGGTCAACGGAACGAGGGCCTTGACGGCACCACCGTCGGGGCCAGCGCCGCTGCGGAGTATGGGGATTGCTGGGACCTTGGCCCGCATGTACGTTTTGCCGTTGTTGGAGGTGGGCGACGAGGACTCGTCGCCAAACATGGACTCGACCGTCTCACTGGGCGTATCCGGGAAGACGGGTGCATTCTGGATGGAGGCCTTGGCCTCGAGGCGCTGCACCCGAGCGGCCAGGGCGGACAACTCGCGGGCGAGCGCATCTTTCGCCGCAGAGTCGGGCCCGGGAAGACGAAAGGATTGATCGCCTCCCACGGGGTAGGAGGTCGCTTGCTTGGAGTCGGAAGCCAGGGACTTGACCATGGCAGCTGCCGCTGCCAAGGCCGATTCGTCGGCCATGATTCTCATGACAAGAGGCGGCGGGCACGGGGGGTTGCGAATCCAAGACGGGCGCAGGAATTAAGTAAGGTGGCGTTGGTAAGGAACGGACTGTGCCAGCGAAAGCTGATACTGGCAAGATTATTTTACGAGCTCGATTGCATCCTCGAAGACAAGGGGGCGGTCGAGAGGGAGGTTTGGGGCCGTCGACTTCAATTCATCCGATAGTGTGCTGCTGGTTGCATACAGCCTCGTCCCAGCAACAAAGGGAGGGGGAGGCAAGGCAGGCTGAAGCAGGCGACGGGACGGACAACAGAGGCGGCAGGCAGGCTGAGATGGGATGCCGCGGTCGAGCGTCGGGACAGAAGTGATGCTTGACTGGAGGAGGAAAACGAGCACTCGGAACAGAACGCGATAGAGAAAGAAATCTCCTGGCAGAGGCTCGACAAGGAAGTGGCAGAGACCAAGTGGAGGGAGGTGTGGAGGCGTGTGAGGTGGAAGCCAAGAAGCCGCCCAGGTTGGGATTAGGGGGGCCCCCGAACTTGGGATAGGACACTCACTTGGGATACCTTGCCGTGGCCGCACCGCAGGGGCAGCCGTCGGGCCAGCAGCAGGTCGCCTGTCGCCTGCCGCCTGTCGCTGGTCGCTGGTTGCTGGCGGTCGAGGGAGAGGTCCAGTGACAGCCCGCGGGCGGCCATGCAGGCGCCAGACACCAGAGTGGCAGAGTGGATGGGACTGCGGGCGGGCCAGAGTGCACTAACGCTCGTGAACAACAGGGGTCAGGGGGGGTTTGTCGCTGCCCTCCCCCCCGAACAAGCACGGTACTATGTACAAGCTCCACGCCTCGGAAGCCAATCGTCGTCCATCCCTGTGGACGGCGACGTGAGCTGCGCTTGCGCAACCGAACCTCTGCGCCGGTAAGTTTTCCTACAGAGGTGCTGGACACAGTCGAGCACCAGCACCCCCATGGATGGCAAGTTGGGCCTCTATCTGTGCTGCCGGGCTGTCCAGAACCCCAGCGCTGGGCTGCCTTCGAACTCTATCGCGACACTGAGAGGAATGGGTCGGCTTGCCTCTTCCCCCCCTCGACTTGTCAAACCCAATGCCGCAAGGCACGCACGCAAGGTTGCGGTAGCCCTAGGGGGCCGGGGGCTTCTCTCCAGTGTCACCTCCATCGCTATCTAATTCAATCGGGGTGCCGTCGAATCGAAAAAGTACTGGATCACACGCCGCATTCCCTCACCCCCCTGGGCACCAGGCTTGCAAGGCAGGGGTACCTACCGCCTTCGGTTGGGTTGGCCCGTTGGTAGGCTGGTAGGCTGGTCGGTCGCCGCCCCAGTATGAGAGTGACCTAACGTGCCACTGGCAGCAGCTCCCAGGCTCCATTGGATATCCGTACCGTTCGCCGCCTCACAGTCAATCGACCAAAGTGATCGGTATCTTAGGTTCCCCATCTCAGCCCACCACGGAAATAAAATCACACAGCTACCTCCTAGGTAATAGCCTCGGACAGCGCACACACCATGCCCGAGCGACCACAGCAATTCGTATCCATCGAGCAATCGCTTGTCCCTCGGCGCCCTCTAGCGCACCCAACTCGCCGGCTTCTCTGCTGACTGAATGTGGCCCCCTGCGCTTCTCCTCGTGTTCCATTGTCCATCCTGTCGAGTCGGCCTGACCAGCGCCATCCAAAGCCTGCCTGGTGCCGCGTTCCGTGCGACGATGCCCTCCGGACGGTGGAGGGGTCGCAATGCTGCGCCTGCCATTCGCCAGCTCGCGGCCAAGACGCCCCCATCGACCCCCATCTGCCACTTACGCGAATAGGTATTGATGCGCGTTGGGATCCATCGATCTGCAATCACTCACCATTCACCACCGCCCGCTCCTCTGCCCAACCAAGCCGACGTACAGTAGGTCGGTACAGCACATAGCTGGTAGAAAGAGACCTGAGAGAGGCAGAGAGAGACCGTCCATGGGTATGTATCTTGGTTATCTGTCCCAATCGTAACTGTACAAAGCGAACGCCGATGACGACCTTACGCTCTGCGTTTAATTCTACTTCATTTTCTGGTTCAATCTGCGACTTTTCTCTCCAACCCACTGGAAAAGAAAGCCTCAGGCGTATAGCATTTGCTTGCCCACCGGTTCCATTTCTTTCTGGTGCGTGGTCTGTATGAAGTGCGCTGCGCCCGTGGAGGTGTGACAACCCCGGAGACGTACATCTCACACTGGGCACCCAGGAAAAACAAAGCAAAACTTGACCGTGGCGAACCCCATGTCGCCGCACATTGGAGTGAGTACCTGGAAAAGACTGATCTGCACAGGTGCTTGCCCTGATCATTCAGCCAGGAGTTGAGGGCATCGTGGGCGCCTGAGGTCCTACGGCTTGGATGAAAGTCTCAGTTCATTGTACAGGGGACAGGGTGACAGGCCAAGGTCCTGGCTGTAATTGTGAGTATCTCTCTCCCAGACTCACTTTCTCAGGGTTCAGTGTGACGTCATTTGCTCCGCAGCTGGATCATACCGAAATGCAACTTATTTGGTGCGTTGCCTCAAGTCTTGGCTTGCACACAGTCGATTAGCTTACCACAATGATTGCCATGGGCAAATGGGGGCCATGGTCGTTTAGCTGGCTGGCTGGTTTGTCCGGTTCGCACGTGGTTTCTCGTTGTTGAGAAGACTTCGAGGGGTGCCCCTGGCAGCCGCTTCTCCCATGACAGGGGTAGCCAGTATACCGTCCCAGAGGCAATGAAAGGGACAAGAGACCAGCACGCACGAAACGCCAAATTGCTTCTGTACAACGGGCGGTTGTACTCACTGGTAATTCGGCATCATGCTTTCTACCTAGGTAGCACTTCTGGCTAGCGAGGGGAGTCTTGTCAAAAGTTCACGCTACTCTTCTGCGCCAAGCGGGGCATAGGGAGGACCCCTAAACTAAAGACCATCGCGAAGTTCGATCTACAAAGATGGTCTCATTTCAAAAATTCTCATTTCATCTCTATTCGGCCGGATGGGGATCAGCCCACTCGCAGGCCTCCAGCTGCAACTAGACCGGCTGACTGGGCACTAAACACCGCTCGGGACCTCAGGAACGGAAAACCCTATGCTGACCTAAGGTCTTCTTTACATCGCAGCCTTTGGCAGCCACCGTAGGGGGGATATTTGTGCTTTTGCAGATCAGCCCGCGAGGAAACTCGGGGCTATGTTTCGTATATCCCAGGAGCAAGTCGCTCAGTCGCCGAAAACAGCAATGCTCTCCACGATATGAGATTCAAGGGCCAGATCTACGATTGCAACTCTATCTCAGGGTCCCCAACGGCCCGCCTAGTGAGGTCATTGAGATCTTCCTGGCTGCCTTGATATCTGCCGGTCCTGATACGTTCACGCGTGAGCGGGTTGGTGGTCTTGACTCGGGAAGAACACACGTGCATGAGATCCAATACCTTTCGGTAGCGCTAACATCTTCCTCCATGGCTGTCAAAGTGGGCTGGCTCCCTTTGGAGGGGAAAAACCGTTGACAAAAAAAAACAGGCCCTTGAAAATCGTATCATCACCGCTTCTCGTACCGCAGCAACTGGGTGGGCCGACCCCGAAAACGGGGGCTTCCCGGAACTCGATGCGCAGACAGCACACGAAATGTCCAAGCGGTCGCGAGCACATGCAATTCCCGTCCGAATACGGCCGTCGGCCAGCCTCATTGTACTTCTTCCAGGAGAACCCATCAGAGACCTATACCCACCGTCAACCTGGGCCTGCGCATATGATCACCACTCGCTCTCGTTTCAGCCTGAAGTGTCGACAAACCGGGTAGCGTGCGTCTGATCAATGATAGCCTGGCGATGGACAATGTCCTCATGTGATCAGCATGTCTGCACGTCTCCTATTTGGCGTGTTACCCACCACCAAGCCTCTGATCCATATTAATCGCCCTCGGCTTGTAATTTAATTCGTGCGCCGCTCATGACTAGGTAGCAAGGTTTCGGCATTCCTGACTAGAAACTCATTACTTGTGATACCTGCCACAGGACTGCGAACTGCCAGTAGGAACCTCCACGCACGCCCCGTCTGGTCCAGCGCATTGGCTCGTTGAAGGGGTATCACATAAGGATTAGTCACACGGTTCACCGACTACGGATAGCATCGAACCAATATGACTTATATTATCACTGTACCATCAAATCAGCCATGAATGCACGCTATTTACCAGTCCTGATTGGATTCGCCCTGTGGTAGTATATGTCGTAAGCCTTTTTTTGGCCTCAAGCAGCCCTTTGGTTAGTTTTCGATAAATCTCTAAGTGCAGCCTGCTCGTATCCGTGGTTTAAATGCGGATAGTATGCTTAAACACAAGGTGATTCTCATATAACGGTCCAGTTTTGCATCCTCCAAGAGAACCAAGTGCGGCACTATAATGCAGTTCTCTGATCTTCCATATCGCGGCTAGGTCTTTGGTCAATGAATGACCCGTTTGATCACACAATAGTCAACGGGCTGCCGTCTCGGAGGGCCTGCACGCCCACGTAATACATATATAAGGTAAGGTGTCGTAAATTTACGAGTTAGCATGCGTTATTGCTGTATCTGTCTTGAATTTCCGTACCAAGATATTCCAGCCTGCAAATAGTAGTAAGAAGGTTCACCGATCAGGGCACTATTTGTTGGGTAGGGGGCTTGTTATAGTAGCAGTACGGTTGTCGTTGCTCTGTGCGATTTCTTGTGCATGATGGAAACGGAGACATACAGTTCTTCAATGAGAGGAGCTGCACCTATCCAGATTTATTGAAGGTACCCTGATATTCCTCTTCCGAACACATGTCCAATGGGTCAGCCCCTGATAAATCCCTAATACCACGTGTGCGAAGCACTTGCAGCGCTGGTCCCAGGTATGTAAGCACCCGTTGCAGAAGGCCGAACAGATGTGTCATGGTCCGTAACCTTGATTCCAAACAAGGGCAACTGTTCTGCTGCATAAGAGTCGTGTGCAAATATAATTATATATGTACAAATTGCTCACAGTATACAGCGCATGCTGACCGTGGTGCACAAGATGGTAATATCCATGGCTAACACGTACGGATCCAGTACTATTCCGCCCGTAACGAAAGAGGGCTCAGAGTGAGACTATTAGATGTATTCTTATTTGATATGGACAGAACTAGACCTAAAAATCTGCCCAAATCTCCGGGGCGCTTCCATCCACCTCGTGCGGAAACCTCGAAAGGCTGGTTTCGTGAGGGTATCGAGTAGCAAGCACGAAAAGAACAGAAGAGTATGCATGGGCCCGGGAACTCCTTGCGCGGCAGTAACAGAAAGACAAGAAAAGAAAGAGAGAAAAAAGACTCGGATCATTCAAATTACCTCATTCAAAATGCACACTCGGCGCCATTGTTGCCTGTCGCCATTGACTCGCCGTCACAGAAGGCCGCCTCGTTGAGTTTAGACTCTCGCCCGAGAGGCCGTTCTACCAGATTGGCGCTGCGACCCCATCTTTACCTCCTAGGGACACCACCTCTTCCAAAGCCCCCTCCCGAGTTCCAGCCCTGGCTGACGCTCTGCTTCACTATCATCGCAGCAGCTGCCGCGGCGGCCTGGCGCTCCTTTTGGCGGTGCCGTTCCTTGAGGTAGTGCGCCGCCTCGGGGCGCATGCGCAAGATTCTCAGGATCATATCGTCGCTAGGGTCAGCCTGGGCCTCCTTGCGCTTCTCCTCCTTGGCCCGGCGCATCGTGCCTAGGTTACGGCTCATCATGATGCTCTTTCCGCGGCGGATCGTGCCCATGGAAGCGAAGGACGGGCCGGCGCTCGCCATTCCGCCGAACGCTGCCGGAGCAGAGAGACGGTTCGGGTGAGCCGACAGCTGAGACTGCATGGCCTGCTGAGCACGCTGCGCGGTGGCGGCAGCCATGCGCTCCGAGGTATGGATGAGGTGGTCAGTGGTCTCAAAGTAGAAGAAGTTCAGTGAGGCAAGCTCGTGATACTTAGGCGACTTGAGAACCTCGGCTGGCACACCCAAAACTTCACCACTCTCATCCCGTGCGTTGAAGAATTCGAAGAGAAGCCCAAGCCACTTGTACACAACCTCGACTTCGCGCTCCGTGAGAGGCTTTTGATTGGAAGGCTTCTCAGAGAGCGGCGGTACGACGAGGGTTTCGATAGCCATGAGAACTTCTTTCCACAAACGGGTCATGACAGCCACCATGGTCGCGTCGGTCAGGGTCTCCTTCATGATGGCAAAGTTGTCGTTGAAATAGCCGAAAAGAGGTTGGAGAGCGTTTTCAATATCGGCATTGGTGACTGTCGCAACACGCGATTGCCTCTTCCACAAACTCTGGGCAGACTGCAGAATGTTCCGACCGAGGAGATTGCGTAACGCCTCGTGAGAGAGTGACTCGCTGATATGTGAAGTAAGCTACGAATAGAATTAGCGGGATCGGAAGATGACGCCTTGACATTGGTAAAAATACCTTCTCTGTAATCTTTCGCACCATATCGCGTTCAGTCCTTTTCAAGTGCCGGAATGCCTTGCCAAAATAGAACTGGATATCATCCCGTTCACCTTCCATGCTGACACGCAGCAGAAGCCGCCCTTGTGTGTCCAAATCCAGCCAGAACTCCCGGGGCAAATAGTCGCTGAAATGCAATGGATCAAGCTTTAGAGATGTCCTGCCTACGAAGTCGTGCTCGCCGAACATGTCGTAATCCCAGATCGTGGCGACGACGTTGAGAGGTCCCCTGACCGTAATATCGACAGACTCGTCCCACTTGGGGTTTAAGCTTCTCATGATTGTCCTGGTCTTCGCCAGACGTTTTTGGTACTCATCTCCCAGGACAACGTATGGATCGCTTGTGCCGTTTGGGTCACAGGCCTTCAGGTCTTCCGCTTCGACGATCTTGATCGTGAACACATAGGTCGAGGGTCGCTTCATGGGTTTCCTAGGCCCTTCCGCTTTTTCAATGACAGCAGCACATGCATCGACATTCATAAGCTTTTCGAGCTTGTCCAGTTGCTGCATGGCGTACTCAATGTTGTTGAGTTTTACCAGTGACTGAAAAGTATCAGTATTTGCCCTACTGCCACACTAGATCGACTTACCTCTGAATAGAACTGAAAAGGCGCAAGTTTTTCCTTGGTGTTCCATGCATCCTTGGCGTATCTCATGATTTTGCCTTGTGCGGTCTGGGCAACGGCCGCTGCTTCCTCTTCTTCTGGTCTGAGCGCGTCCATCTCTTTCATGAATCTGCCGTCAACCACTTCACAGTACCTGGCGATTCCGTTGGCGAACATCTTTGAGAGGGCAGTCATGAAACGAGCATGGTGAACGTCATTATCCCATTCCAGCTGGAAAATCTGGTCTGCGGTCTGGTTAAAACTTTTGAAGACGTCAATGATGGAATGGCTGTGGCGATCTTCATCCGCAGGAGGGTGGCCTTCTCGCCCTTCTCGAACCTGAAATTGGTCATGTTTGATGGCGTTTTCCACAATGGTCACATTGAACTCTTCCGCATTTGCGATCCAGCGCCACACGAAGTCAACGAGCAATTCCTCAATATCAAACGTAAATGGCTGGTTGGGAAGTGAGGAACGGTGAATATGTCGAATCTCGACTAGTTCCTTGTAGAGAGCAAACCCGTCCTCGGAGCCAAATTCCAGACCGCGGTCCTGAGCGTTCAGGATAATGGACCTGATCAGCTCGGAGGCATCGTTCTCAAAGTTCGGGAACATGGTCTCAACCAAGATCGTGAGAGGATTGACCCCCATGATCTCCGGCTTCGATTTGTATCGCTTCTTGATTCTTTCGCACAGCTTAACCACAGACTTGCCAAGCTGGACGACGTGGTTGAAATCCCAATCTTCTTGACTTTCAGGTATCTCTTTATCCAGGAATGCACGATACACATTGGAGGCCTGTTCTTTGAGTCCATCGTGAAGAGCTTTAGCGTAGTGCTCTTCCGCATCTGCGTTCCTGGCAAACGCAGAATCCGCATGCACGTGTGTATCCAGCACGTGCAAGACTGGGCCCACAGATGGAGGTTTCGATTCGAAGCAGTGCATGAACGTATCATATAGTTCGCGGAGCAGGGCCTCGTGGATGGAGTTCAGCGTTTGTTGATAGACTGCGAAGTCATGCATCGTCCATCTAGACCTATCGATTGTCGCCAGGCTTTCGTTCCATAGATATATATGGGGCGGCTTCTTCGTCTCGGGGCCTGGGATCTTGACCAGCTCAAAGGTGTTGTCGAGATCGATGGCGGTAAACAAGCTGTCTGAGTATTTTGCAGCAGCTAACTCCAAAAAGACAACCAGACGCGTGAATTGCGGGATTCGCCAATGAACACATAATTCGGTAAGTAATTCCATGCTCTGCTTCGAAAATGGCCCTAAACGCTCTGTACCATCGTCATGCATCGAGTCAAAATCCATGGCGTACTTTGCAATGGTCTTGAAGAATTCCCGAGGCTCAGGGGGTATAAAAGTATAGTGGGCCTCATCAACACTCCTGATGCTGCTGTTGTCGTCCAGTGACATGGATCCCAAGCTGAGGGTATGATCCAGTCCGTAGCCGGAATCTGGGCTGGACAATGCCCGACTGAGGTCCGCATAGGCTTGGTCCTCCCCATACCCGGAAGTTGGGCTGGCTGGGAGGGGCTTCTCCATCGCGATAATGCTCGTTGACATTCTAACCAACTGTGGCTTCGCATTCAACACCTCTTTGATCATTGCAGACAGATGAGGTGCTTCGGCTCTCTTCCACTCCTGATACGCCTCCTCCACGTCGAAATCCTGGCTTCGCAAGGTGCCGCTCATGTTGGAGTTTAGGCGATGCTGGTAGGATTTGAGGTCCTTCAACGCCGCTTCTTCGTTCCAGTTCGGCTTCTGGCCATCGATGTGGTTTTGCGCATCCGAGTTGCCCATTCCAAATAGCCTCGCGACAACTTGGACCAGGGGCATGTCTTTGACGTCGTAGCTCAACGGGACATCAACCTCTATTGTCTTCCCTCCGGCCTGACCCGTGTCGATGAAGAGGTTTTGATCATTTGTTAGCAGCTTATTCTCCAGCGTTTTGAGTCGACTCATAAGCTCCGGCTTGTCTCGATCCTTGCCCATGTCCTTCAATACGTTGCCCACAAGCCGAACAAACATTGCCACATGCCGGTCAACCAGCAGTTTCCAGTGATCATCGTTGGCCTGAACAGGGTCGCGCGGTCTGCAGGACTTTGTCGCCGCCGCAAAGAACGAAAGGACGAGAGGCTCGAGCTTGCGATCCTTGTCCAAGGTCTGCTGCATGCCGGGTTGGCCTAAAGCATTGTAGGCCTCTGCGAAGGACCTCTTGATGTCGGCGTCACCGTATCCAGGTGCTCTCTCGGTCCCCCTCATGACACCCTCCAGCCTCTTCTCCAAGTACTTGCGGAATCCATTGGGAAGTTTCACACTGCCGTGCGTCCCAGGCAAGAACTCCTTGACGAGATCTGTGGCGACGGAGGTGTAAGCTCTCTGTGGGGGCTTGGGCGCGGGGATGAATTTCTTCTGCTTCTGCCTCGGCTGCAGCAGGTAATGCAGATAGGCCACGCGAAGGGCGTACGAGAGAGCGTCGTCGTGGCTCACGACGAGCTGGCGGGCGGCCGAGTTGGCGCGGCTTCGGCGTTCGCCCCTCTGCAGACTATCGAGGCGGCGATGGATCGGGGCGGCGCTCTGTAACGACTTCCGCGAGGCCGTCGACATGGTGCCCGGCAGCCTGTGCTGTGTGTATGGCCGAGTCGCGTCCCTTTGCTCTGCTTGTGACGGGGCTCGGCAGCTCTCTCTCTTTCTCTCTTTCCCCCTATGCGCTGCGTCTCATGGTAGTCCGTCGTTGGGCGTGGGCGCTCGGGTCTCGGTAGAGATTTGGGGACCGGCAGAGCGTGTGAGGAGGTTATGTTCGCACGGGCTCGCTGAAAAGACGCAGCAAAGGCTAGAAGAAAAATAGACAACAAGGCGGCTGGATCAAGTGGTGGGGTCTAGGAAGTTGTGGTATCGTGTTGAAAGGGTCGGCGAGCCGTCTCTAGCAACGTCATCCCGCGACCTGACGCAGCTCCGGACACCGCGAAAAGGGGATAATGAGGGGCGGCTGGTGGGCAGTTTTGGGTTTGGCGCCTGGGTTGTTGAACCAGCCTGTCCCCGTCTAAACGTTAGGGCATCCCTAGACTGGGTCAGTTCATCTTACACGGCCGTGGTTGATTCACGTGGCACCTGGCTTAGACATGCCCAACTCTGTGAAATGAACAAAAAGTCGTCTGCTAACTTTAGGCCGTTGCCAGTGATCTCTGGCAAGCATGGCGGGCACACGAGGTGCTACATTTTCTGAAGCCCTGCGATGGACTGACTGCCAGTTCAGGAGCAAGCCTAGTCGAGTGCCGGCCAGGAGGTATAGACCGTCTGCGGCGCGTACCTCACGTTAGTTTGGTTACGGAACCCGCTGGGAACTGGGCAAGGCGCCCTATGGATAGAATGGCAATCCGATGTGGGGCTTTTCAGGTGCCGGAACACTGGACGTGGATATATCCATGAATACGTCTTGACAGCAGAGAGAACTTTGTCGCGAGCCCGCCCGTTGTCTTGGGTCATGCTTCGTACTTCATCGTACCTACAGTTGTGTTTCGGCACTAGTAGTGCCTGAGACCGAGGTCCATGGCCAGTCCAAATATCAACCTGCCCACCCTACCGTAGTGTTCATACTTGCGTGACATTCAATGGCTCCGCTCGCAGAACCGTCAGAGCCTGACCAATCTCCCAAACACGAGGATCGAAGGTGAATCGTGTAACCGAGTACAAGCACCAGTGGTACGGCGTCCATGTCCACGGTGCTATGATACATAACTACCGCACAGCAGTAAATGGTATTCTAAAGCTGATGTGCCTGTGCAGTCTCGATTTGACACTTTACATCTTCTCTGAACGGGCGAATTCTGAAAATGTTGGACAACATGTTTGTGTTGGCCCGTTGGCGGTTCGCAAGCGCAACCACAACTGCAAAGCTGTGTACCAGATGTGCTATTACTGACAACTTATCGACATCGTCCATCAGGATTGCTCCTTGCACCATTCTTACTTGAGTGCATACCTAGCTTAAGGCCTTGTGGACTTGTTTAGTTGCTACGTAGCTATATATGGGCGAGCCACCTTCTTGACGCCTATACTGCCTCCAAACTTGGGGTACCTAGAAACCTGCTGGCGCGTAGTACTTCATTCAGACCCAGCTTTGCTAGTTAGCATCTGCTAGGTACGCAGTTGAGAAGATGTTGGGCCCCTAGCCGAACCGCCATCCAACAGGAATGGGCTTTCCCGCAGTATGGAATCCGGTCTGCTCGAAACAGATTGCCCGTCATGGTTTTTTTTTTTTTTCTCTTTCCGCCCAAGGAAGGAGTCACCTGCCTTGGGTCGTCAAGTGGGTACTCGTCGTGGTCACTTGCATTGGGTGCAGCAGGTCCTCGCCTGCGCCATCTTCTCTGACTCTACCTCTCTCCAGCTTCATATTGCTGTTGAAATAAGGCTTCTCCCAGCCATCGCCTCGTACACTTTACACTGCATCGTTCAGATACGAGTTGAATTTAACTACGACTTTTACGTAAAGTGGTGCACATTCTCGGCGTGCGTTCCATGAGAGAGAACGTTGCCCGCGACGAGCTCCCTGGCTACTTACATCCTACCTACCTTGAGTACGTACATGTAGACGACCTTATCAGAGCTTGGGATACGTATGCACTAGCTAATCCACATGTCACAGCCTCGTGCGCGTGTGCCTGCATGACAGCATCAGGCCTGCAAGAGATTCATCATCTATCTGACTCGTTCCAGCCTTATCAGCTGCATGCCTTTCTTGAGCCTTCAAACGGGGTATATCATCGGTTGACAAAGCGCCGGTGAGGGAGACGGTGGTGGTATAGAAAAAGAACAACCACTGATAGCCAAAACGGACTGCCTGGCGGCCTGGTCGCCCTTTGCTCCAGTTTGATTCGATTCCCCCAACCCCAGCTTACAGGTTACGGTACGATTAGGCAGGGCCAGGTCCCGGTTCAATCAACGTTCAGACGGCGTCCTTCGGGGTGGCCAGGGTCCTTCTCCAGTCACTAGGCTTGCTAGGTACAGTAGGCTTGGGTAGGGGGGACGGCGCCACTCGATCGATTCGACGACCCCGCTACAAAGACAACTGCAACGCCGAACCTCCAAGCTCTGGTACATACTAGCACCGTTGTGAGATTGGCTGTCGGAGAGATCCCACACCCCCCCACGACCACGGCGTGCATCCCATGTGTTAAGTTCGGTTGCACGTCACAGACTCCCGCACCGCATTCCCAAGACTCTCGCGAACAAAGACGCTGCAGACGATCGCTCCCACCACGGCGACCTAGACCTGACTCCTGACGGCCGCCTGCCTGGCCAGCAGCCTCCTGCAATCATGGGTATCGTCGGTAGCAGGCCCGACGAAGGCGCTGCCGTCTACCTGAGGGACCAGAATCGACGTGGGTGTTTCCTTCCTGCCGCGAGCATGCCGCCGCCATGAGCGCGACTGCGTGCGTGTATGTCGAAGACTGACCGTTTTCCTCAATCGCAGTATCCATCTCCTCCCTCGTTATCTCCAACCCCCGCCGGCGCAGTGCCGTGACTGTCGTCCCCAATGCCTTCCCCGCCACCAGGGTTACGGCTACGCGAGTGTCGGGCGACCAGAGTCCTGTAGAGTTTATTCAGGTTCGTGTCTCGCTATAAGGTTCATCTGCGCACAAGATCATCCAGTGTCTCTGACTGCGCTATTCCAGGATCCCGATTCATCGCTCGCCCCCAACTTCTTGCTCAAGCTCAACAGCGATGACGAGCTCGTCTTCACCTTCACATTCGTTATTCGCCAAGACGGCGCCGGTGCTACATCCGACTCCCACATAAATGGCCTAACCTACGTCTACGCCTCGAACGCCAGAGAGGTCGAAAATCTGGTTACCCGGGAATTCCACGCGGACCCCAACCTACACAAGAACGCAAACGTCGAGTTGGTCGGAGACTATTCCACTGGCGGGAGCCCCTCTGTGACCTTCGAGTGGTCGTGGAGATGGAAACCGCCAAAGCCTGTAGAAGACCGAGGCGGAGGCTGGAGGAATGCTTGCAGTGTACGTACAGAACGCGTGTCTGTGAGCCGGCCAAGCCTGGACTGGACTGACGGTCTTCTAGTTTGTTGAGTATGACCAGAGGGCGCACAAGCTGGTCGCTCTGGCCAGCTTTTCATTTTGGGTTGCCAGTAAGCACTCCCCCTAGGATGAGAACTCCAGAATGTCATTGACCAGGCTCCCAAGATACCTCCGGTGTGCCAAGCCATCCGAGTTCGCCATCCCCCGTTTTTCAGCTGGCAGTACCGCCCAAGATCCGGGTCGCATCTGCCCAGTCTGTCGACTCAAGGATTAGCGAAGTGGAGGAACCAGCCTCTCCCTTGGCTTTGCAGCATGAGCTCACTCCAATTGCACCTGTCGAGTCATATCTCTCACAGCAGGCTATCAAGGTTGATGTTGCGTGTCCCAAGCCAGGCGAAGACATGACGGTTAGTGATGATGGGCCCGTCTTCCGTGCTACCATCAAAGCCCTCGAACAGAAGACGGGCAATATGAGGACGCAGATGAAGCGAGTTCTCAAGAAGGCCGACCAAGCCCACACTGCTCAGGTCGAGGCGAACGATGCTTTCGTTGCCTTTATGGAAACCTTACGTGAAGCGGCAAGCACCAACTCTAACGCTGTACAACCGGCACTAGATCATTACTTCGACAAGATCGCTCGAGAGATTCTGGCATACGAGAGACAAAACACCACCAACTTGCAGAAGATCATCATTGACCCCATTAGTAAGCTGTATACCTATGACATCAAGCAGGCCGAAAGTAAGAAGCGGGACTTTGAGGAGGAGAGCAAGGACTACTATGCTTATGTCTCGAGGTATCTGGGCCAGCGGCAGGACTCCGTCAAGACCAAGAAACTGGCCGATAGCGACAACAAGTACCAGACCAAGCGGCGGAACTTTGAACTGAAACGGTTTGACTATTCTTCCTTCGTACAGGATCTACACGGCGGCCGCAAGGAACAAGAGGTTCTGTCACATCTCACAAAATACGCCGACGCGCAGGCACGGGGATTCTTAACAACCGCCAAGAAGATTGATGGTCTACTGCCTCAACTGGAGGCATTATCCAACCAGGTTCAGGAGGCCGACAAAGAGTTCCAGTATCAGCGACGTGAGAGGGAGGAGAAGAGGCGCGTGCTCGAGAAGAGCAATGTTCAGTATAACGAACCGGAGACTGTGACTTCTACAACGAGCATGAGCAATGCCATTGCCCAAATCTCGAACGGGAATCCATACACCTCCGACTCTGAGCTGGGACGTGCCGATAGTACTGGGTCCCAACTCAAAGCCGTAAACACAGGCAACTCGGGGCCTGTGATTACACCGACATCTGAGCTATCCAGATCGCCAGGCAGTTTAGGCCAAGCTACTATGAGCAGCCCCTCACAGCATGCCAAGTTCAAAGGCATCCGGGATCTTGAAGAGCGAGACCTCTCCCAGATTGCGAGCCAGGAGAAGAGCTCAGCCCATCGGAAAGAAGGATTGCTATGGGCCCTCAACCGCCCAGGGAGTCATGTTGACCCGAGAGCACTGACAAAACAGCAAGGATGGCACAAGTAAGTTCCCCGATCTGGCCCGTTAGTCTGACCAGAGCAGAGTCTAACTGTCTTCAGGTTCTGGGTGGTCCTTGACCAGGGCAAGCTCTCCGAGTATAGTAACTGGAAACAGAAATTGGATCTACACATGGATCCGATCGATCTGCGTCTGGCTTCGGTCCGCGAGGCGCGAAACGCTGAGCGAAGATTCTGCTTTGAAGTCATCACTCCGCATTACAAACGTGTATACCAAGCCACCTCGGATGAAGATATGAGCAACTGGATTACCGCCATCAACAATGCCCTGCAAAGTGCTGTAGAGGGTCGTGGTCTCAAGGATCTACCGTCAACGTCATCTTCGGTCAGCGACTCGACAAGCTTTAAGCGAGACATCGGGTCTGTATTAACAGGCAAGAGTACCTCCCTGAATCATGGCCACGGGCACGGAATTCAAGGTGGTTCATCCGGCATTCCAAGCCGGCGTATAACTGTCGGGGCCCGGCCGGCTCCCCCGCAACGGCCAGCGAGCAGTGCTTTCGATGAAAGCCCAGATAAGCTCCTACAAATGCTGCGGGATCACGACCAGGGCAATCTCTGGTGCGCCGACTGTGGCGGCGGAGCCAAGGTTGAATGGGTCTCGATCAATCTGGCGATTATTCTTTGCATCGAATGCAGTGGTATACATCGATCGCTAGGGACACATATCAGCAAGGTTCGGTCGCTCACACTTGACATCAACTCGTTCACGCCTGATATCATCGAGCTGCTCCTTCTTGTCGGGAACCGAGTCTCCAACATGGTTTGGGAGGCAAGGCTGGAGCCTGGAGTCAAGCCCAGCCCACAAGCCAGCCGTGAACAACGGCTCAAGTTTATCACTGCCAAATATGTCGACCGAGCCTTCGTAGAGCCAATCTCTGCGACACTTTCGAGGTACCCCAGCGCAGACGAGACACTGCTTGCTGCCATCAAGCGCAATGAGATCCAGCAAGTCATATACGCCTTGGCTTTGAAGGCCAACCCGAATGCTCTGGACAAGTCTCGTGGTACTCATGCCGTCTTCCTCGCGCTGGCAGCTGCAGACCCTGCCTCGCCGTCGCCGTCTCCTACGCCTACCCCCACTCCTGGTGGGCGCGCCGACAACGACCACAAAGCCAAGCCCTTTCCGGTTGCCGAGATGCTGGTCCAGAATGGCGCAGAAGTGCCTGCAAGCATGCCCGCATTCCCGCTGAGCCACAGTGCCCAACAGTACATTGAACAGAAGAGGGGCCGTACCGCTGCCATCGATGCGCCAGGTTCGTCACTGACAACTACGCTCAGCCCCAGCCCAAGCGAGCGGCTGCGCCGGGATAGAGACCGCATACAGAAGCGAATCAGCGCAGGAGGCAACCTGGCTACGTCGCCGATACCCGAACGATAGAGACGTCGGTCGACGACCTCGTCCGGTCCCTCGTCCCTGGACGCTTCTTGTTCTTCTTCTTCTCCACTGGAGCACTCGCCGTCTTTCGGAAGGTCGGGCGTGCCCCGGCAAAAGTCGAGCATCAGTGACTCGATGACTTCCGAACGATAGAAACGGCGGTTGCAGTTCTCCATGATACCTAGCCCGTCGTGTTCAGCGACGCTGGCGACTTTCTGCCTGCCGATTATACCTTTTTGTTCGCGGGCAGATGCGGTGTCTCTGCCGGCGACTTCTTGTACAGTTCCGTCTTCTTCGTTGGCCCCTCGGCTTGATGTTGTGTTCTACTTTGATGGTGGGTTGGACTGTTGATTATCGGCATTGCGCATATGCATGTGGGTGGCATTATCTCTTGGGCGCGGCGTCTAGGGCTACATGATGAGAGGTATATATGAGTGCATGGATACGGCAGTAATCGTAATTAGTGTACGATTCGACGAAGATATAGGACTTGGATCAGGATTTCTCGAGTCGAATGAATCAAGCTATCGACCCGACACATGCAACTGGCTGATGACGAGTGAAGACACCGTATCAGAGTAGACGCGCCGCTTCGGTCGAGATGGGCGTTCTTTTGAGTTGACCTACTCATCATGGGAGGTCTACAAGTCCACGCGGCAAAGGGAAAGCTTGCCCAAGTCGCCATGCCGACCACAGCATCCTGTGAAGGGCATTTCGCCCCCCTCCCCAGCATTGTCTCCTCCGGGTGGTGTCTAACCAAGGTTCCTACTTCCCCCTCCTATCGCAAGACTGATGTATAACTCGGATAGGCTTGTGGAATAATCAATCATGTAGCCAAAAAAAAAAAAAAAAATGGCAAAGCCGATCCGGGCTCGCTCGTAATGGAAATGGATGGCCCAGAGGCTGCGACCCGACACAGACGGCTCGTGATGAGTTGATCGGATGAGACTTGGGCAAGTCACCTGGCTGGCTTGCAGGCATCCAGTATCAGCTGGGGGGTGAGCTGCCGATGACAAGGCCCGGGGCCTCATGGACCCCGTTCAGCCCCAGATTTTGTGGGGCAGACAACCCGGGCTCGAGGCCAGGCGATCGATTGATTCATGGGACGCTGTTGGCGCGAGTGAGCTTCACAATGTTTTGACTGGTGTCATCGGACTTGTCTCTGGAGCCTGGCCTGCAAAACCACCTGGCTTTCCAGAAGCGCACGCATATAGCACGGAATGCCAGCCGTGACGTGACGGGGTGCCAGCCATCATTTGATCCGGCACCTTGGCTGGAGCCGTGGATCTTGTTTGCATGTCTTGTAACCCTCCGGGGGATCTAGAAAGGGTCATCGTCCGGTGCCCTGCCATGCCATGCCATACCGACGCGTGCGTGGGGTCTCCCTCTCACTCTCTCCGTCTCTCTGTAGACTGGGTAAGAGCCATGCATGGATGTCCCGGCAGATCGAGGTGCACTCAATACTCAAAATGCAGCTTTCCGATCCGCATGCAAGCACACAAGCAAGCAAGAAAACTAGCAGGGCGCAGGAATTTACTGAATGAGGACTGCACTGCCAGCCTCAGGCTACCTTCCTTGGGGTGCGCGAGGTAGGGGCTAAGCAACTAGAGAGTCGCCTAGCTACAGTGCCTATCAACGTATATTTCCCCCCTAGCCCAAGCCTCTGCGGCCCCTCTGACGCATGCGCGGCCAATCGTCTGGCTGCACCCGGCATGGACGGGGGGCAGGTTTCTGGGTTTCTGGGTTTCTGGGTTTCTGGTGGGCCTTTCACCTTTCCAGCGAGTGAGCTCGAGGCCCTCCCGAGCTCATCAGTCATCCCGACTCAGTCAGACTACACCACCTACACACACCCGTCCCATACATATTCCAGGCTGCAGCACCCCCCATCCCATCCCATCCGCTTTTTGTCTAACTGTACATATACACTTTTGCCTGTTGCCTCTTGTCTCCCCCGCTACCCAGGGACTCCTCGGAAATTAACGCGCGCCCTCCACCGTAATACTTTGTTTCTAGGCCTCGATCTCTGTCCTGACCACGTATTCCACCGCAGGCAGGAGCCCGGGACCAGTCGAGCAAGATACGCAGCTGCCCGGCCATGGCCCCCCGCGAGAAGAGCCAATTGAAGAGGGTTCGGGTATGCTCTTCACCTGCCGCCTGCCTTGCCGCCCAAACATCACTTACACCAGCTGTGCACAGGATTCCCTTCCCGAATCCGACTCGTCCAAGAAGCCCCGGCGATCCGAGAGGCTGTCGCACGGCAACGGCGAACACCTCAAGACCCCCGTCACCAAGAACCAGCAGAAGCTGCCCTCGCCGGTCACCTACTACACCGACGACGACAGCACCGCCCGCTACAAGGAGGGCACCACCACACCCCCCAACGGCAGACCGAGCCAGCTAGCCCACAGAACGCCCGACGAGACCTTGGATTCCCAGTTCTCGTCCCCTCCCAACGACACGCAAGCTTTCCCTTCCCAGTTCGTCGACCCCAACGCCGCCATATCCGACGAGGTGGAAGACGAGGTAAAAGAGGGCGTTTGGGGCTACCTGCTCCCCCTGGACACCAGGTTTGGCAGATGCGTGGTCCTTCGAAAACGTGCTGCCTGCCCCCTGCCAGAGGCCGTCAGCGGCTCCGACACGGTCAAGCAGAAGAAGGAAGGTCGTCCCCTGGAGCAGGAGGAGAGCTTCGAGGAGACCAAGACCAAGGGAGTGCCGTCCGGCGGTTACCTGATAGGCCGCCATCCCGAGTGTGACGTCGTCATCGACGATCCCGTCATTTCCAACCGCCACTGCCTGCTCTTTACCGAGAACAAGGGCAACGATACCTCCGCCGTCTTGGAGGACCTCTCGAGCAATGGGACTTTTGTCAACGAGGCTCTGGTGGGTCGGAACCAGCGCCGGGAGCTACAGGATCAGGACGAGATTGCCGTCATGGACAAGGCTCGGTTCATCTTCAGATACCCGAAGAGCCGAACGTCGAGCGCTTTTCTTCAACAGTACACGCTGCTGGAACGACTGGGCAAGGGCCACTTTGCCGAAGTTTTCCTGTGCGTCGAGAAGTCGACTGGCAGTAAGTACGCCGTCAAGATCTTCACCAAGCACCCCGGCATGGAGGAGAGATCCAAGACGGATGGCCTGCAGCAGGAGATTGCTGTTTTGATGGGTGTCAGCCACCCCAATGTCTTGTGTTTGAAGGATACGTTCAACGAGAAGAATGCTGTGTACCTGGTCTTGGAACTGGCCCCCGAGGGTGAACTTTTCAATCATATTGTGATGAAACAGAAACTCAGTGAGAATGAGACGCGCAAGCTCTTTATTCAATTGTTTCAGGGCATCAAGTATCTGGTACGTGCATTTCTCCTGGCTTTCACCGCTTTCAACCCATGGCTCTATCGCTAAACTTCCCCCCTAGCACGATAGGAACATTGTACACAGAGATATCAAGCCCGAGAACATCCTGGTGGTCGATAAGGAGGTCCACGTCAAGCTTGCAGACTTTGGTTTGGCCAAGATCATAGGCGAAGAATCCTTCACCACGACGCTCTGCGGCACACCGAGCTACGTCGCCCCTGAGATCTTGGCGGAGGGTCGGCACAGGAAGTACACAAAGGCCGTGGACATCTGGTCTCTCGGCGTGGTCCTGTACATCTGCTTGTGCGGGTTCCCGCCATTCTCCGACGAGCTTTACACGAAGGAATACCCCTTCACCTTGTCTCAGCAGATCAAGAGCGGACGTTTCGATTACCCGTCGCCATACTGGGACTCCGTCGGCGACCCAGCCTTGGACCTTATCGATTCCATGCTTGTTGTAGAACCAGAGAAGCGATACACGGTGGACCAGTGCTTGGCGCACCCTTGGATTACCCAGAAGATGCCGAACGTCAACGACAGCACTGACGGTCTTGTAGCTGGCGTTGGCGGTCTGCAAGTCCACAAACGTGGGATTGTCCGCGAGCGGACACTCCTTTCCTCGATCAACAGCGTATCGATAGCTCATCAAGTACCGCTGGGCCCGCAACAGCAGAACGGGAAGAAGCCTGCGCTCAAGGTCTACGCCAAGAATAAAAGCGCATCGAGCAGTACCAATGTGAAGCCACAGGAGGCTCGCCCGGCGGATGAGAGAGATGCTCGCGAGTTCATGGAGTTGGGTGGCAAGGGCGACCCGGAGCTCTTTGGCAACGACGGCACGAGCTACTATTCGAAGGAAGAAGCTCTGGCTGCGAAGGGAAAAGCGCCCGCCAAGGATAAAGCCAAGACGAACGGCCGTTGACCGTAGACTTGAGGGTTCAACGGTATTTTATACGGGTGACGGCGGGATAGGCGTTTGATTTGATGGCTTTTGGCGTTCGAGCCCAGCACCGCACTGCTAGGTTTCCGGGCGTGGTCCGGAGTTCCGGTTCTTCTAGGGACCGTCGTCGACTGGCCAACTTCGTTTTCTTCTCCATGGTATTATTTTTCAAGATCTCGAAAGGCGTTTTGGGGGACAAAAAGGGTGGGCACGAATCCTCGTCCGGAACAGCCGAATATGTCTAAGCATCGTACTATATGGTTACGCACAACAACGCGATACGGGAGGCATGTAAGCCGGCTGAGTGAATATCACTCACTCAGACTCATGCAAGATATTATCTAATGGATCAAATTTTCCAAAGTCAAATATAATAAAAACTTATAAAAACACTCTGCACTTTGTCATGAGAATAATTGACACTGGTTAGCTTTCTCTGATTACTAATTAGGCATTTTGCAGCCTCTGTTCTGAACCAACGGCCTATGTTCGCTGCATCGACTGACAAGCCTATTGGGTCTAGTTTGTGGACGACTATAGACAGAGGGGTGTGAAATGAGTCAGTGTGTGTGACTGGTACACCAGAAGGCGGGATCTCAGCGCCTGGTTAGTGCGACTGCAAGTTGGGATCCTGGATGGTGCCGGGCTTGGGCACCGAGTCGGCGAGCTCGCCGCAGTTCTTGCAGGTGCGGTTGTCGGGGCTGGCCATGAAGGCCTCGATGGCGGCCTTGATCTGGGTGCCGAGGTCGGTGCAGTGGAAGGCGGCCTCGTGGACGACGCGGCGGCAGGCCGGGTTCTGGCAGTACCAGCGCATGCGGTCGACGCTCTCGGCCGGCCGGCGCTGCTCCAGCACCACGCCCACCGTGTCGGCGAACCGCACCGGGTTGTGCGGCGTGCCCCCCGGCAGCAGGAACATGTCGCCCTCGCCGATGACCACGTCCCGGAACTCGCCCCCGTCCACCACCTTGAGAAGCATCGCGCCCCGGTACTGGTAGAACCACTCGGGCGTCTCGTTGATGTGGTAGTCGGTGCGGGCGTTGGGGCCGCCGACGATCTTGTACCCCGGGGGCGCGGGTTGTGTCAGTCCAGCAGGTTCTCCGTCTCATCTCTCGCTCTCTCTCTCTATATCTCTCTGTGCATGCACGTGTGTGGGGGTTGGTGGACGACCACTCCGCAGAGTAGGCGTTCTGTGCTCTGGGTGGTGTTACTTACCATGGTGGTGAATCCCTCATTGTAGACGCAGTAGTTGTTGACGGGCGGCTTTAGGAGATGTGAGTTCTCCTCAAGCCTGGGTGCACGTGTGTCAGCGGAGGGAACTGGTAAGAGCCCGAACTGCGCTGTCCTCATACGTACCATTTGGGCAGGTTCACGGGGACGGGGAGCATGGTGATGATTTGGCGTCTTGCGGGCTGCTTTCCGACAGAATTGCGGGATGTGTGCGTATGTGTGTGTATAAGTGACCTGACGATGGCGGCTGGCTCGACTTTTCTTGATGGCAGCAACGAGTAATTAAAATAAAACGTCTTTGACAGGTCGGTTGAGTGGGCGTTGACACGAGATGTTTGGTCGCCGACGTTGGTTTCAGATTTTCCTCTTTGCTCAAATTACCACCGAAGTTCCCCAGAGTCCATGACTACCTCTCTCATTAATAATCCTGATGCTTTCCGTTGCTCCTATACTGGAAAGCTCCCAGGCGGCAGTGAGCCCCCGGGCGTCGCGGCAAGGCGCGGGAAGGACGCACGCGACCCCTCCATCCCTCCATCCCTCATCCGATTGACCGGCGGGCGGGCAAACTGAGGTCATCAGTCTTGGATGGGCCCAAGAGCTATCTGCTTTATCGCGACGCCATGCCGTCCTTGCAGCGGTTTGGCCCCTGGGCTGGCATTTACATTGGCTCGACCGCTCCACGCCGAATGCTGAAGCACCCCCGGTCTGAGAACCCCGAACTCCCTAGCTTGAGACGAGACGCCATCCAGGGTCAAGGGGAGCTGACGTTGCGCTCAGGGTTCGCCCATGCGAATCGGGACATCCCCATCGTTCAACCATCTGTCCACACACACACCCTTCCCCCGAGCACGATTGAGCTGATTTCTTTGTATTGTTGTTGTTGTACCGTCGCTCTTCCTATACCTCGTGCACCGTGGGGCCCGCCTCGTTCGTTGATATATATACCAGATCTTTACGATTGCTCTCCCGCCTCGCATCTACACCACGCTTAGCTAGCTTGCCTTCAGCACTCCCGAGTCCCATCCATCGCACGACGACGCCGACGACGCTATGGATCACGCCCATATGGACCACTCCCACATGGATCACAGCGCCATGGACCACGGCGATATGCACGGCGGCCATGGCGGCATGGGTGACATGTGCAACATGAACGTGAGCCGCCCCGTCTCCTGAAGCTCTTAATCTGCCTGGGCCCGGTTCGACATGCTGACCTTTGGGGCCCGCGTCCCCCTCGGTAATCTGCAGATGCTCTTCACCTGGGACCCCACGAACCTGTGCATCATCTTCCGCGGCTGGCACGTCCGCGGCACCGCCTCGCTGGTCGTCTCGCTCATCGCCATCGTCGTCATCTGCATCGGCTACGAGGCCCTGCGCGAGGCCACACGCCGCTACGAGACCTGGGTCAACAAGAGGCAGGAGACGGCCCCTCGTGAGTACTTCCGCTCCATCTCTCCCCAACCCCTCTGCCCGACGCACCTATGCATGTATATATATCTCTCTAGCCCTGCCCCCGCGGAAGTATGAGCCCAGCCAAGGCAGACCACTCTCGAATCTCTCCCCAAAGCTGTGGGACCAGATTCGCTAGTTGTTGGCATGCGGACGGGAGCCTGTTTCGAATGCTGTTCGCCAGCTTTTGTGTTGTGGAAAGAAGAAACCCGTCTTTTTCAAACAAGCAATCCGAGAAAGCGTGAAGAACGTATCGGCTAAGAGATTCCCGTGCGAACCGCTCAAAAGTCATCGTAGCCGCCGATCATGATAGACCCGTTACTGAGAATACGCCGTTCCTATGGTCAGGACGCAACCAGGTCGAGGTGAACAAGCGGGCCCATATTATCAAGGCCCTGTTGTATGCCGTGCAGTGCTTCTACGCCTTCATGATGATGTGAGTACCCCGTTCCATTTACTGTTTCGGCGCCACTCCTCTCTTCCTTGCCACGGACGGGAAAAGGTGATACTGGTCAAGAGGGCAAGGGGACACGAAAGGTTGACTGTGCAATCAAAGGTTGCTTTTCATGACTTACAACGGCTGGGTCATGCTGGCCGTGTTCGTTGGGAATTTCGCCGGGTATGTCTTGTTCGGGAACTCTACCAAGGCTACCAAGGAGACTGCGTGCCACTAGACATGATCCGCGGAACTGATCATGCATGTTCTTGGTTTCGGGCGAGATATGAGCATCACGAAGCAGCGGGGCGCTCTGAATCTGCAAGCATCCAGCGAGTGGCTAGCGAGCTGCTCAAAAAATGGGTATGCGTGCTATACGGTCTTCTAGGGCTGCGCTGTGCCGGGGGTCTACGTAATGGCTATAGGTATATCCAAATCTGCATGATGAATCTACTACATCTTGGCATCCTTGACTTCGTCCTTGACCGCATCGAGGCCGACCTCCCTCCTCTTCTTCTCGGGCAGCCGCCCCTGGCTCTCCAGCCGGGCTATTATCTTCTCGTCGCCGTAGTGCGGGTTGTGTTCGAAATCGGGCTCCTCCCCGTAGGCGATGCGTGCCGTGTCCACCAGCATCCGCCCCGTCAGACCCCAGACCAGGAAGCGCTGGGTCGTGTCCTCCTCGGCCTCGAGCTCGTCGGCGAGGGCCGCCTGCCCGCCGTCCCTGACCTTGGGCTTGGTCACGCGCTGGTTGTTGACGGGCACCCAGAAGTTGTGCACCCGCCACGGCTCGTCGTGCCACTCGGCCCACCGGCCGTCGTACCAGTCGCCGTCGGGGGGCGTCTCGCCCGCGGTCGGCTCGTCCTCGGCGCGCAGGAAGTTGTGCAGTGGCCCCGAGAAGACGGCGGCCACCTCCTTGGCGTCCAGGCGCGGTATCATGCTCTCGTCGACCAGGGCGGCCGGCCGGCCCGGCACGTCGTCGGCGTGCAGGAACGCGACGCACGGCCGCACCGCCAGCTCCGTCTTGGCCAGGCTGCACGGCAGGCAGCACAGCGGCTCGATCCGGAAGGGCCGCGGGATCTTGGCGTCGTCCATCGGCAGCCCGATCTCCTCCCACGCCTCGCGCCGCGCTATCTGGTCTGGGTGGTCCTTGCCATCTCAGCGTCTGGGCCTTTCCGGAGGTGAGGAAGAGGGCGTGGGACCTGCCCCCCTGAACGGGTATCTTTGACTTACACGGTGTTTCAGTCAACGAGTCCGCCTTGCCTCCTGGGAACGCTGCATGGCCTGTCATTCTCGAAGCGTCAGTCCTTTTTTCTGACTTTTGTCCTCTTCTTGAATTTTGCCGTCTCGTGGGCATCTCACTCGGGATCTTCCTCTGCTTCACTTTGCAAGAAAGCCCACCAGGGACAAGAGGTGGCCGGCTTACCAGAGAAGCTCCGCAGGCTCGCCGCTCGCATGGTGATGACGACACGCAGGTCGCCGCGTCGGTCCGCAAACAGCAACACGAGCACGGCGGCGCGGCGGCTTACGGGCAGGCGGTCCCAAGTCGGGAAGGGCGGGGGCCTGTAGGCGCGCAAGCGGGCGATGGCGGCCTTGGAGCGCATGAGCATCTTGTTCAGTTCTGTGTCTTCTTCCTCCTGCCCCCGTCTGTTGCCTCTGGTCTCTTCTTACTATTCCCTGTGTCCCTTGGCCGGCCTAGTGCTCTCTCCTTCTAGTAGGTCCCGCCTACCTGTCCCGGCCCTGCACCGTCTATGCGTGCTCCGCCGTGACTCTCCGGGGGGGAATGCACAGGGAGGAGCAGGGGGTCAGAGAAGAAGGGACGCAGTCCAGGATATGATATATATGTATATATACGACGGGATGAATTTCAAGCTATACTGACCGCCGAAGTTGGATTGAGCGGTGCCATGGCCGACGCATCCCAGTAGTGCGAGGCCGGGTACGAGGCGAGGTGCTGGAGGTCGCGATCAAGATCGAGGGCGATGCCGAGGGGCTGCTCGAGATGGGGCGCGGGCTGGGTGTCGCGCAGGCTCTGGAGCACCGAGGCGGCCTCGAGGGCGGTGAGCGAAGCGGTGCTGTTGTTGCCGTCGTCAGTCGTCGGAGGGGGCAAGGAGGGCTCGGCCGGGTCGGTCGAGGCGGTCATGTTCCTCGAGAAAACGCAGTCCGACCTGGGGGGAGGGGGGAGGGGCTTGGGGGGTGTTTTCTTTTCGTGTAAGTGAACTGCCCAAGGGAATTAATCAACTGACGTATGTTCCACGCTGTAGGGCGGCGGCGGCACCTGGGGGGCCTGGGAAGCCTGGGAGCTTGGGGCCTGGCTGATGGGTGCAGGTGGGGACTAGGCGAAGGCCAAGGTCCCCAGTGGGCACGCGGGGTAACCTTAGGTACGTACGCTACGCTGCGGGTAGCTCGGCCCGGGGGAGGTTCTGACTGCCTACTGGCCTCCAGCTGGGTTTGGGCTTCCAGAGGACCTCAAAGAGGCCCAGAGGCCGAGCAGTGGATCCGACTGACTTCTTCTCTCACGCCTTGCCAGGCCGAGTTAACCTAACAACCCAGGTGCGTCCAACCGCATGCGCTTGTTTCGTGCCGTTGACCTCGGAACGAATCATCACGATGCCACCCAGTTCACACAAGCCTCGGTACTGCATTTGGACAGATCATTTCCATATCTCTACCGCTTGAGTCAGCTATCATTGAATACCTGACAGAGCCAAGGCCGGGACCAGCCGACCAACATCCATGGATATAACTATAACTGTACAATAGTAGGTACACAAACACAGCGCAATACCAACCGCCCTTCCGAGCAACAACTCCTTACCCCCGGCTTACACCCTGTTCTGCTGCGCACTCTCGTGGACCTGGTGGTGGATTTTCCCCCGGAGCGACTCGGCTCTCTTCTCCCTCTTGTTCTCGTCCGTGTTGAACGACAGCCGGGACATGACGTCGCCGCCCGCGTGCTTGACCCGAGACACCAGCTTGCCCACCCCCCGGGCCTTGCTGTTGGTCGATAGGAAGGACCCCTGCTGAGACTTGGGGCTGCTCTTCGCCGACGACGAGCTCTTGCCCCAGCTCGACCTCATGGACCGCTCCTTCTCCTTTCCCTCGCCTGGGGTCGCCGCCCCCGCTCCCGCCCCCGCCGACGCCCCGTCGTCCTCGTCGTAGTCCCACGCGCTCACGGGCGGCGGCAATGGGTACGGCGTCTTGACGTGGTCGTTGGCCGAGCTCTGCGGGCTGAGCTTCAACGGGTTCGGCTTGGGCTTGCTGTCGGCTCTCTTCCGTGTCGAGAAGCTGGGCGTCTTCTTGAGCGCGAACGAGACCTTGGACACTATGCTGGGCGCCGGAGAGGTCCCCGGCCTGTTTGCGCCGTATCCCTTGGTCCAGTGGCCGTACTGGCCGTCGACGCTGTCGTTAGTCTTATGACTGGGGGTCGGCGGTTTCCTCGGCGAAGCCAGGAAGTCTGCGCTCTGCCGCCTGGAGCTGTGCTTCGAGCTGTGCTTCGAGCTGTGCTTTGAGCTGGCCCTGGGAGCCTGCAAGAAGGACTTCGGCTCCAAGCTGAACGTGCGCTTATCAGCTGATGTGGCATCTACCGGGCTGCCCGGGTCGCTGTAGCGGAACTGCGATCGTCGCTCCGATCCTCGCCGGCTGGATGATTCCGGCTTGCTGGGCAACGGGTAGAAGCCCAGCGACAACTGGGATGCGACGGGGGGCACGTCTTCCCAGTGAGACGAACGGCGCCGTGAGACAGGTGCCGGGCTCGGCGAAAGTCTAGGCCATGGGTCGTTGAAGTTGGTGCCGGTGTCGAACTCCAGCTGTGAAACTGTGTTGGCCACAAAGTTCCGGATTGAACCATCGTCTGGCGTCAGTGGCGACACCATATAGCTCTGATGCGAGAATCTTCCTGATGGCGGCGTCATGATGGGACTGACTTCCAAGTCGTCGCTGAATTGCAACACTTTGTGGTCGGGGTATTTGGGGCGGGGAGAGTGAATCTCTTGCTCGCTGCGCGAACGGGGGATGTCTGTCACTATAGTCATCCCCAACGGCGGGCGGACCATGGCTAGGGCTTTCTCGTCGATCACGCCGCCAGAAAAGACCAGCCCGCGGCTGCTCCTGCCGCTGCCGCCGCTGACTCGGCCATCGTGGGGACCGTAGTCGTGCAGCGCTGGCGGCGAGTCATGGCGGAGAAAACGGCTTGGCGTTGGCCGGCGCGACAGCGCCCCATCGTCTGAATCGTAGATGGAGGAGGAGCTCGAGTTGGGCGGCAGCGGAGGCAAATCCCTACTCGTGTAATCCGGCACTGCTCTCGGCGGCGGGAATTGATTCTTCCCACTTCGCGCCGGTCGCCAGCCCTGCATCCGCATCGTGGGTTTCGAGAGCTCTTGACTCGTCGAGCCGTCCTGAGCTGCCATCTGACTGCCAAACTAGTGTTTCAAATGCCTCGCTGCTTACTGAGATTGACGAGGACGACCTCGAGGCGTTCCTGTTCGATCGACCAAACAACGGCAACGTTGTATTTAGGAGGCCCGTAGGGTCTGGCGCGACAAAGAGCTCTTGCCCGCCTCCCTTCTTCCGGCCCCATCGTTGCTAGTGCACATCGTGGATTAAGGCCCTTTGTTCTCATCCATCGAACAATGGACCTTGCAACCCTGCGTGGTAGCCACCTTTGCGGCCATCTCGATGCGGCTTCTTGGTGGTAATGTGCCAGTGTGCTGTCACATCGTCGATCCCTCCCTATACAGCTACTGTACTCGAAGCTGTGCCTCTACCTCCAAAAGCACTAGTTGCTAGTGGACGACACTGACATCCACAGAAAAGGTGAGCAAGGGGGCAAGCATCTTGTTTTCAACGCCATCGATGTCGATCTCGAATTCTAGACTCCGTCGGAAGATATACCGAAACTCGAGTGCCGTTAGAGCTTCATCCCTATCGTGAACTTCGGCAACATGCTAGTGGGTCCATACGTGGTGGCCCACGGCAGGCGCCCGTATACTTATCTCTCGTTCAGAAAATCTGTAACCCACTGCACTGCGGCATTCACTTATCGTTTCTGGTTTCAGTTCGCGAGCGCAGACAATATAATTTCCGTATTACATCCTAGACGCTATGCTGCCCTTTTAACGAGTTGGTTTGTATATACTTGAATAACCCGAATTAGACCACGCAAGGGAGTTGATAAAAAAGAAAATTTTCCTTGACGCCATGCCAATGATATACAAATCCGCCGCTTGATGCACTGCGCTCCGGTTTTCTCCTTGCCAACCTCCTCAGGTCGTGACATGCTGTACGCTACTACTGGCCATCATGGCTTCTCCGCAAAGTTCACCCACACACACTTACACCCGCCTGTGCCCCCATCGATGCCCCCCAACTCCAGGTCCGGGTTGCGGTCCTTACGGTTGATCCAGGAACCCTCGACACCATTGTCGACCTCGATGAGCGCCGCCTCTTCCCGGTTGACGGTGTGGTCGCCGTTCAGGTTCCAATACCACGTGCCCTTGTCGTTGCGGTTGCCGCCGTGGAAGTCCTCCGTGATCGTGACAGGGTACGGCATGACGTGGGCCTCGGAGGAGGCATCATCGTCGCCGTCGCCGTCCTTGTTAAGCAACGTCGGCGCATCGCCCTTGCGTGTCCAGATCTGGACCAGGAAGCGCGCCTGGCTCCAGATCACCAGCGTGGTGGCATCCCGCAGCGCCGCTCCGCCGTCGGCGTCCTTTTCGTCCTCCTTGTTCAGGTCCGCGATGTAGATGGTCTTGTTGAAGTAGGTGTAGAAGCCGTAGTGCTCCGTGGGCAGGCCGCGGTCGTAAAGCCGGACGGGCTGCTGCACCGGCAGGGGGAACAGCCGCGCCGGCGCCGGGGTCCCGTTGGACTCCATCTCGGGCGGCGGTAGGAGGTTGGTCACGTTCCAGTCCGACGAGCCGTTGGTGGGCGCCGCATCAATACCGTTGCCAATGCCACGCCGGCTCAGAACGTCCGGCCCTACGGTGGTGCTGGTCGAGTTCAGCAGGCTGATGAAGAAGGGCGTCGGCTCGCCGGCCTTGCTGTCCGCCTCGACACCGTCCGTGGTGTTACCCAGGAAGAACATCTCCTTGTACTCAGGCGGGGCCGGGTTTGGCGAGAAGCCGGCATCGTAGACGATGGCCCGCCGGACGATGGCAGCGGCGCGCGCCACGGCACTCGAGATCGCCCGGCGTGCGGAACTGGGGCTTGTATCACCCTGGCCCTGAGCCTGATCCGGCTGCTCGCCTTCATTGGTGATATTCCAAAGGGCTCGGGTATTGTTGTCAAACTGGATTTGAAAGATAAACTCCGGTTGGTTCGCCTTGAATAGGCTCTTGGGATCCTGCTGGTCCTTTGGGATGGAGCAGCTCCACAGCGTCTTCGCGTTCTTCTCCAGGCACTCGTCGACGGCCTTGGAGTTGTCCGGGCCTTTCACCGTCAATACTCCGGTGGGCATCGGCGGAAAGTCTGTCAAGTTGAGCCAGACGGTGTCCAGGGGTCCCTCGGAGGAAGAGTCTGGCGAGGTACCTGGAGCGGACACCGGCGTTGCGCCAGATGCAATTAGAGACTTGCGTGTCAAGACTACCGCGAGCACCACAATAAGGATTATGATAGCGATAATGCCGCCAATGATGCCTAGGCAAACACGACGCCGTTGTCTGCCCTCCCGTCCAGTGCGTCCGAAACAGCCCTCTCCAGGCATGCAGCCACGACCTCTCCAGAAGCCGCCGACCTTCCGGGCCACGAACTCCTCCTTCTCGTGCCGCCTCCGGTTGCGTTCTATGCGGTTGTTTGTTCCTGGCGCCGCTCGGAACTGGTCATGTGTCACGTATGTACCAACGGGGCGGTCTGGGAGGACAGCCGCCGGTACGCTTCGCGGTGTTACCGGGATGTCGGCCATGCCGATTGCACCCTGTGAGGTCATCGTCCCTGGGAGGCCTGGAGTCATGGGTCCGGGAGATGGGATCGGCTGTTGCATAGCCGTGTGAGAAGGTGGCAGGATTGCAACGTATTTAACATCACCGGGCGCCTTGGGTGGTGAGTAGGGCGGGGGCTCATCGCTCGGCGCATGGTTCTCCTCCAGCAGAATGCGGGCCTTCTCGGACTGCGTCTCGTGGCGCTGGATGTGAGATGGTTGCGAAGATGAGGCAAAGGACTGTGAGCTTTGCGCGGTGCTCTGGTGAGAAAGAGGCGCCGCAGTTGTCACGCTCAGCCCTGAGCGTGACTGTGGTGTTTTCTTCTCATCGACTTCTTGCCACCACTCATGTGGAACCGCTGCTGCTGCCGCCGAGTTGCTACTCTCACCAGTCTGATGCGGCGTCTGCCTGAATGGATTGGTCTGCGGCGATAGTGTTACAGTATCCCACCAGCCATTTGAATGGGCACCAGTCCCCTGAGGGCTCACGGCTGATTTCGGTTTGTACGATTTTCGTGTGGCGAGTGGGCTGCCATCTTCCTCGAACAGAGTGCAGGGTGTTCCGGAATCTTCTTCCTCCTCGTCATCGGCATCCGGGAATGCGGTAGGCTGCGACTGCTTGAACTTGTACGTTGCTGGCAAAGCAGGGACCGGCGGTGCGTTGTGGCCTGCAGCTTGGCCTCCATACATACTTGGCTGCGAGTAGATACTTGAGGCTGCACGAGAGGTGTATGGCGACTCGCTGGCTTCGGTATCTGGAGACCAGACGGAACGTAGCTGCTCTGGCGACAGGGTCGAGGAGTTGTTACTCTTGGCGGCTAGTTGTTGCCTGTAGTGTTGCATAGCAATAGGCGTCTCGAGGACAGCCGTTTGAGGGCTGACTTGGTGTTCCGATAGGTTATCTTCGGGAACAGCGATGCCAATGACTATCGGTCGTGAATCTGGAGAGAGATCCGACTCCGGACCTCGTTCTAGTCTCTTGATGGATTTTGCTCTACCCTTGCCAGCTCTTTGTTTCAACCACGAGAAGCTTCCTATGGAAGCGGAGTTTGGTGAGCCTTCAAGAGCCTTCAGAGCAGCGGCGTCTGCGAAGCGCGCGGGGTTCTCTTGTTGTGATTTCTGCGCCTGGCGGTATTTCGACACGTCCGTATCAAGCTTTATTCCTGCTTTGACGATCTTGGCCTTTTGGTGACCCTTTGATTTGGCCCGGAACATAGGCCTTTGTACTGAGTATCGAGAAGAGTTCCGTTTGCCGTATTGTGTCGGGGGGTTCGTGGAGAGATGACCATTGTCGTTGTCAAAGTCTATCAATGGCCCGTCATTGACAGCCATTGTGACTTCGTCGTCCTCCCAATCCTCCCACTCTTCACGCCTGGGTGTTGGTGAAGGCTGCTTAAAGGGATTGTTGGTATTTGTTTGTAGGGCGCTCATCTTTGCGGTGTCCCCTCTCGTCGACCTCAGCTCCGTGCTGTAATAAAACCCGTGTAGTGCGAAAAACTCAGAGGCCAGCTATGAGATTCCAAGGCGAAGAGGATATGGTAGATACAAAAAGTACGCGTTGCTTCGGAAAGTTCAATGTAGTATAGGGTTGTTGAATTATGACGGGAGGTAAGTGGGGGTTCTTTGTATTGTTCAATACTCCTGGACAATGTCGTGGTATTAGGATCCAGTGATTGGTGCGGTGAATGAAGACAGGTCTATTCACAAATGCAAGAGCACGTGAATACAAAGGAAAGACTCGATAGCAACAGGTGCAGGTGCAACACAAAAAAAAGAGAGGGCAAGTGACAGAGGTCATTGTGATTCGAGGTTGCGGGCCTCGACTGACAATAAGAGACTCCAAACAATCAGTCAGGGCCAGGCACACGGCCTAGCCATTCCCCACATCCAGCCCAAGCAAGCCGTAGCCCTGGGCCGGGAGACACCTCGCGTCAAGCAGCTCGTCGCTTAGATGCTGCATCTCGAGTTCTGACTGGTCCACGCCTCAGATCAACCGGTGGGTCGAGGCTTCAGACAGGCAGGCCCGGGTTCAAGCTTCATGGTATGAGCTCTCCCTGGCCTATGTTCTGAGAGGTTGAAACCCCGTGGCTTACGAGATGAGCGTATGAGATAGCCGCCGTATTCAGTCAGAGGTGCCCGCTCATTGGCTGGCGTCTCGAGATGCCAAGATCGACGGGGATCTGATTGGATAGCAAGCTTTGCTTCCGCGGCTGCAGGTTGCGCCCCTCCCGCATGGCCGTGCAGCTACTCGCCGAGGATTCACGTTGGCAGCTCGTACGGAGCCATCTTGCGTAACACTGTGTAGTATGCTGCAGTCTTCCCGAGCCGGTTGTGCCGTTTGGAGAATGCTTGAGGGTGAAGAACAGTCCAAAGCATGACTGGGCCGCCGAAAGAACCCTTCCCGCAGGGTGTGGGACGTTAGGTTCCGGGTAACAATCAACCCGCGGCCGTGGGCCTCGTAGACGGGCCAAGTTGGCCCTGCTTTTGGTAACTAGAATGACTACCATGAAACCTTGACTTTTCAAGGCGTGGCGTCTTCCGACCATTTCCAAGATACCAAGTGAATTGAAGATATCTCGCTCCATTCTGTACTGTACGAGGTAAGTTATGTTCGTACTGGAGCCGATGGGCGCTGCAGGCTCCAGGTAGCTACATAGGATCGTCTATCCAATTTCCTATGCATATAATACGCGAGCGCGGCTACAGTAGATTAAGTATCGCAAAAGCAAGCCCACTCAATGGCTCCGTAATGAGTATCTCGCTTGAGTGCACGGTTGCGGACCTCCGTCCTGTGTCTTGGCAAGGCCGTGTTCTGCCGATACCTCGACTCTGTATGTGTTAGTCGTTCGTTGTCCAAATGACTGACATGGGACCTTGCTGCATGTCCGCACTTGAGCGTATAAGTCTGGACAGATGTTTTTCTTTTCGAATAGTCCTTGACTTGAGAGCACACTAGCACAATTTTCAAGCACTCCCAAGCAGCCGTATCCAAAAGACAAACTTGTGCAGAACAGGGAAATATTGACGATTAATGCATTTGGGTATATGAATGAGCCACCAACGCCGAATCCGATGTATCTAAACCTATCTTATAGTTCGTCTTTCGCACGTCTGGCTCCTGACCTCGCCGTGTTTAGCAAGTCAAGCAGTTCCTGGGCCCATTCAGCTTTTGTTTCCTTGGTGATTTCCTGGAGATGATATTCCCAGCAGCCATCTCCCAGCCTAGTGCTCTCCTCCTGGCAGACTGCTGGATCGCTGATCACCCCCCGAGGCCATACGCCTTCTTTGGCGCCTACAGCATTGTCCAGGAACGTATCGGAGACGATCCTGCTCACTCGCACCCGCGGGGCCTCCCATGCCGGCGACTCGATGAGCAAGATCTGGAGGAAGTTCCTCATGATGTCGTTCTGCATGAAGTGGCCGCGGATCGGATCACTCTTCATCAGCCTTCCCACCACCGGCAGTGAAGTGCGTATCCAAGAAGCCTCCTGTCTGTTCGCCTCGTCCGCGGTCGAGGCTTGCGTTCTCGGCTTCAGACCGTCAAACAGGACCTCGCCCAGCGGGCGCTGGTGAAACCCGCATTGAGTAGACATGAGCTGATCCCATTGTGACTCGATCTCCCGCATGGCAGGAGGGTTATTTTGGAGTGAGGAGGACAAGATCGACGAGGCCAAGAAGTCCCTCCGTTCGGTCAGGTCGCGATCGGCCTGTTGGGCGTCCCGCTGCGTGAGCAGACAGAAAAGGCTCTTGACCGCGCCCGCATCTTCCATAATCTTCTTCCCATAGTACATATCGTGAGAGATATCCTCCAGGTCAACCAGAGCGTCGTCCAACGGGTGCTTCACATCGGAAGGCGCCGTCTCGGCGTGCTCCTTCAGGAAGTCAAGGGCAATCGCAAAATCCGGGTTCTGGACTTGGGGCTCCTTCACCACGCCGACTGGCTCGTATGCCGGTGCTCCGAGTGGAAGTTGGGGCTCTTCGTTGGAGACCTCGGGGTCCACCACTACGACTGACTTATCCACCGGCAGGCCTTCAAGGGCAGGATCCTCCGCCATCGGCGTATTCAGGCGCGCTTCCTTCTGTCCCGTCCAGATGTTCAAACGCACATGCAGCCCAGGAGGAAGATCCTGGTCATCACGCACAGTCTGGAATTCCTCCGTCGCTGAAAACACCTTTGGGTAGCATTCTGCCGGGTTATCGGTGTGGCATATCAAGTCGGCTTGAGCTGAGGGAGATGCTTCCGCTGAAGGTGGCGATGCCACGGCAGAGGTGATGAAGAATGAAAAGAACACAAGAGAAAGTGCAACGCAGAAAAGGTTGCGAAGGCGAGGGGAGGGCATGCTGCTTGGGAGTATGGTGCTGGGCTTTGATATACCGGTAGGAGTGGTTGGCGTGTAAGATTCAAGGCCAGCTGTGGGTTTTGTACCTCCAGTGGCAAGGACAGGTTGCAAGGCCCCGTTGAGGCCACGAAAACTGATAGACTTATGACTCTTTAGGCCCACAACAACCGCTGTCCTTTTCGACTATACTAGGATGACCAACCGAACAACAAGGAATTCCCAATTCTCATTCGGTGCCTAATTAGACAGCACCATCCAACTAGGAGTCTCAGATTACGGCAAAATATGATGGTAGTGAATGCGGAGATCACTTTGTAGACACACGCGTGGGAACGCACAGGCCATGGAGATAGACCCTGATGAACCGTCCGTAACTAACAAAAAGGGAGTAGTAGACCAGATTCGTTAAGGCCAACCGAGCGAGACTGATAAGTGACCGCCGATGAAATTGGAATACTGAGGAGTTGAATGGCAACCAGTACGACGAGCTATGCGTCAAAATGGCTGGCCTTGTAGTCCGCAGCAGCCCCCTCCACTGCACCGGTTGGTTGGTTGGTTGGTTGGCTGGTTGGGTGTGCAGGTGCAGGTGCAGGTGGTGTTAGGGAGATCCCCACTAAACGCAGTGCAATCAGGGGCGCCCTGATTGGCCAATCGTCGGGCACGGGCTTTCTGAATTCCAATCCGACATCACTTCCACCGGCCAGAGAGCTGCCCTCCAAGCTTCGAAGCCCAGGTCCCATCGCCGACAGATCCCACGACACCGCTTCCCACCCGTCACGTACAAACACACGATGCAGGCCCTCCGACAAAGAGCGGCTTGCGCCGTGCGCCACACCCGGGCCCCGGCCCCGAGACTGGCCCGCTCGTATGCCTCCGAGGGCCACGGCCACCACGCGGCACCCCAGGTCGAGGAGGGACTCGGAGTACGTCCAGGAAACCCCCCCAAACCCCAAGCCCCAAGCCCGGCCGAGGCCCCTGTGCAGGTCGAAGAAGGAGAAGAAGAATCGAAGGCGATGGAGGCAGAACTGAGCTAACACACGCACGTGCAGACGGCCTTCTACGTCTTCATCGGCCTGATCCCGGCCTCGATCGTCGGCTACAGCATCTCGCGGCCCGGCGCCGACGGCTCGCCCTCGAGCCTCAGCAAGTGGCTCTCGGGCTTCGACTACTTCCGCGCCGAGGATGAGGCGCGCAACTCGCTGCGCACCCAGCTGTACGAGCAGGCCGCCCACGATAAGCACCTGTTCCTGGCCCAGGAGAAGAACTTGCACATCGACCTCAAGATGCCCGAGTACGTGATACCCCGTCTTTGGCGATGAGAGCAATGATTTCCATTCCCGTCCCCCCCTATACTGCATACCTTCCGGACGGCATGAGGCGGGGATCTGTAGGACATCCTAGCAGCCGGCTTCTGTGGTGTTGCTCAGCCGAGTCACCCGCGGAGAAACCGTCTGCACCGAGACAGTCTTTGTATGGGATACTCGCTAACCGACATTGGAAAACAGGCTGCTCAACGCTGGCTCGCCATGGAATGTGCCCGCCGGACACCGGGGCCGCAACATGGAGGAGCTGACTGAGCACTACAGGCAGCAGCACGTGGCAGAGGAGGACCGGAAATCGAAGAAGCTGGCGGCTCGGGCGGAGAAGGAGTCGTCGTGAGCGCTTTGTATATCACAACATCATCACCACCATCACCCATACCACGAATGTACGTACATAGAACTGGGGCCAACGGCTGCTGAAGTGAGAAAGACATTTTTATTTGTTCAGAAACGAGCCTCTTTCGTTTATTTGTGACGCACTCATGCACTGCAAGACTGGCCGCGCCTTTCTCGGACGCAGCATCGTAACTGTGATCTGCCACGCTGGATCAGAATATTGGGCAGGTCACACGATACTTTTACGTAGGTAGGTTTACGGGATCACCTTGACCGTGAATGCTGCAATTGGCTTCTGCCAGAAAGGAAGGGTAAAAGGGGGGGAACTTGTTGAATTTGTGCGTGACTTCGAGCCCAATCTGGGTAATTAACAGGTATCGGGCGCTACAGCTATCTCCCCCTTGCCTAAACACCATCACAACTACGCTCGTCAACTTCATGAAATGTAGATTGTGGCGTACAATTACAGGTACAGTAGGGCTGCAGGCATCTTCTCACAAATGGCGTTAAAGTAACAGTCCATCAAAGGGTGCCTTGTATAAAGGGTCCACACCAATGGCAATTGAGGGGAAGGGTCCTTCAACAGGCTCAGTGATCCGCCAGGCAAACAGGTACAGTCCGTGTCATACCCGTGAGATGGGATGTTTGATCACGAGGGCAATGGTAGTAGATGATGACGAGGTCGCTAGGCACATGATGCATCTCGAAAAACGGTTTAGTGTGTTCACCAGCGTCCAATGATCTTTTCATTCATGTATCATCTAACGCATTGAGATACGGCAGCGGCTTTTTCTTTGTACGCCATGCCACCGAGCAAGAACCATTCCGTTCGCCAAATCCATGAATGCAAGGAACCCCATAACCCGTAGCTTCCGCAACTTCTTATTTGAGAGGGATGAAACGAGACGAGTGGGTGGCACCGATACCGGGTCTACCGTGCTTGACAGGCTTGCTGTTGGGGTTGTCAGTAATCCAGAGCGGTGGCGTGAGGGTCAAGGCGACGGTGAGGCAACGTACTAAGAGATCGAGAACTCGCCCAGGTAGTGGCCAACCATCTCAGGCTTGATTTCGACCTGGTTGAATTCCTTGCCGGAGTAGATACCGATAACGCTGCCAATCATCTCGGGGACGACGATCATGTCTCGCAGGTGAGTCTTGACGAGGTCGGGCTTCTCGTTGGGCTTGGCCTCCTGCTTGGCCTTGCGCAGCTTCTTGATGAGACCCATGGGCTTGCGCTTCAGGCCACGGTTGATCCTGCGGCGGGCGCGGGCGTGGACGACATCACGCAGCTGCTCCGAGTCGAGGTCCAAGAGACTGTTGATCAGCACAAGTTAGCGAGCCATGCTCGGTCCATTCATTCGGGACCGCCGTGTGTGTGTGTGTGTGTGTGTGTGTGTGTATGTAGAGGCACGCAGGAGTTGCGTCGCTGGTAGGAAAACCGGGAAGAAAACTGTAGTCGGGGTCAAACGTACGCATCAAGGTCGATGCCTCTGTAAGAGAACTTGCGGAACTGTCTCTTCTTCTTGAGCTCGGCGGCCTCCTCGGCGTTCTGTCCATGATCATGTCAGCCCATCGTTCTTGTATTTCTTCCTCTGCTCCGTCTCCACGTCCCCGTCCTCATCGCGCTTGCAGAGTTTGCTGCTCGACGTCGGGGAGCCAGCGGGTGTGTGCACGTACGTAATCGGGATCGTCAGCCATGTTTGCGGTTGGGTGTTGTCGTCAAAAAATTCGCTGTTCGATGGGGAGGCGTGTCGAATAGCGAATTCGAGATGTTGGGAGTGGATGTGGTTTGTCTCGTTCAGACTGGGTAACCGAAACCACCACCGGTGCAGAGGAAAATTCAAGGGTTTAGCAGCCCTCAGCGCCCCGCGCACGTGATTTAATTGACCAACGGGAAAAATTCGGGGGGTCCGGCTGGCAGGCCCACAATGCGCAACTGGCAGCCAGGCGTGCGGTGCAATCCTTCCGGGCCTCTCAATGACGCCCACAGCAGTTCCCGACCCGGGATCCGTGCACAGTCTTGGGCACACACTGTACCCAGGCGGACTCGTTCGAGAATGGGCTCGCGGAGCTAGCTCATGACTTGGGGAAGACGTCCAGTAGGCTGGCTCATACGGCCACATCTGGAGCCGCCGCAGAACTCAAGTCTGATTTCAATTTACTGCTCAACTGGCCGACCATCCATCTGATTCTTCGCACGCCAACTACAGTAGTCTCCATGTGTGTGATATGTTACCGTCCCGTAATCTCCCTCTCCAGAATGCCCAGGCCCAGGCCCAAGCCCAGGAGCTGCAGCTGGGATTGGCGCCATCCGGGGATTAAGGACCGACAAAGTTTCAAGTTCTCGTCAGGCAAAGAGGATAAAGGCAAATCCCGCAGGCTCGGGTTTCTCATGGAACTAGGAGTAGGTACTGAGTATTAATAAAGCGAATGCGAAGCATCCTATTCTCTGCCCCGAGGCAGACAGTCTATCTGCATTACTATGATACACAGGCATATCGTCGACATCCCTTAATGTGATATCATCGAATGCAAGCCTCGTCACACACGGTCCCTCAGCCAGCATACCGCGGTAGTCCGATGACAGGAACCATCCATCCTTCCCTGTAACCTCCGACAGAACAGTAAATGAACGATGGAAAGAGAATAAAAAAGATAGCGAGAGACCATGCCACGAGGCCGGGTCATGTCATGCTGGAACGAACTTTTGGGGGGGAATATAACACCGGCCTTCTGAGCCCTAAACGCCTCTTTCCTGTGTAAATGACAACCAAACAAGGGCGCAAACGATGGGTGAAGAAACAGATGCAGCAGGTCTTTATCCGCGTCACGCATCACGGAATCAATCAAACGCTGAGGCGGCCTGCGGGGCAGACACAGACACCGCCCAAAGCCTCTCACATGCCAAGGCAACGCCATGAGCCCCCTGACAATGACAGCTGAATTCTAGCTCAAGGCTTCTGCAGGCGGCTCTACAGGCGGCTCTGCAGACGGCGCGTCTGGCTTTGTCTCCAGCTGTCCGCGTAGAGCAGTGACCGTGCTGGTAAGCTGTGCGATCTTGTCCTCGTGGCTCTGTTCGCTTTGCTCGAGGACATGAACACGGCCAACCAACTCCTTAACGTTCTCCTCCAGCGTGTGGATATATGCCCAAATCCCCTGATCGGTAGCAAAAAGATTGTTGCTGGTGCTGTCACCACTTCCACCGTTCTGGCCAGGGACGGAAGCCGTTTGCGGTATGCCCGGTTGGTTCGAGACCCCTGCGCCGGACGCTGCTTGCGTTGCTGGGGCAGTCTCTGACCCAGTGCCTGCGCCAGGAAAACGTCCATCACTCGTGGTAAATCCGGGCACTGAGTCTAGTTGAGCTACGAGCGCTTCGGGATAGGATGAGAAATGAGACGAACCTGGTGGGGTCTGACGGTCTGTCTGATGTCGACCGAAATGTTGCTGCTGGAATTGCGTTGTCAAGCTTGGCGAACGCTGTCTGTTGGCGTGGCCTTCGTGGGTTTGTCCGGGACTCAGGGGCTTCGGGCTTTCCGTCATCCCGGTCTGGGAGTACATGGAAGCATTGCCGCCAGCAGCCGATACGCCCGAGGCATTCGAGCTTACAGAGCCATGCTCGACACTTGGCGGATATAAACGACCACCTGCTGTCGAGCCGGGCGGATATGTCCTCGAGTGTGGTGCGTAACCCTCAGGGACGGCCTGGCTGCCTTGAACATGTTGAGCCTTGATGGCAGGAGCCGGGAGACTGAGCCGTCGCCTGTCCTCCTCCGTCATATCCGCATCATTGCTACCATCGTAGGCAATCCCAGACATGGTCGAGTCACCCTCGAGTTGACTTGTGTCTTGGAAGTCCTCGTCGCCGAACATGCTGCTTCTACGGCTAACGCAGCCGCCTGGGCCTTTACTATGCCGCGCCAATGCGTCTCCGCGTGCAAATTTCCGGTCGCACTTGGGACATATGTGCGGCTTCTCGCCGGTGTGGAGTTTACTGTGCCGCTTGAGATCGTGGAGTCGTCTGAATCGCATTTGACAGGTCCCGCAGGGGTACGGCTTCTCTTGGCTGTGCGTCAAGAGGTGGCTCTTTAGGTTATGATGGCGCGTGAACTCGGTCTCACAGTACGGGCACTTGTGTTTCTTCGAACTAGGCGACTTGGGTGCGCCGGCTTGGCCCGGCGTCATCGGCATGCTCGAACCACGGGCTGGAGGAGCTGGCATCTGAGTCGCCGCGGTCGCGGCGCTCACCAGTCCAGGATAAGATAACGACGTACTGCTGCCCTTGTCTTCCATCTGGGCCTGGGGCTGGGGTATGTAGGCGGTGCGCTCCAGCTGAGGATCTATGTCCATGGGACCCGGGCTTGTGGTGGTCATGGGCGCGCTGCCGCCGCTCATGCTGGTCACGCTTGTGGGACTCGTGCCTTCCTTTGGCTCCGGCTCCTCGGCCGTGGACGGGGCGGGCATGGAGTCGGCCTGCAGGCTCTCCAGGCCCAGCGGCGCGTCCTGTGGCCGGCTCATTCCGAGTGCCCCAGCTGACATTAGGTCAGCCTGCACCTTGTACGCAGGATTCTCGCTCGCACCAGACACTTGCAGCTTGTACTGCTCCTCTTGCCGCCGGCGCTCGTCCCGCTCGTCCTCGAGGGCCGCAGCGCCAGTCAGGGGAGCTGGGGAGCGCGCTGATGCCAGGCCAGCGAGTCTGGCGATCTTGGAGGGCGAGAGGTCCGCAGTGAGGTGGGCGGCAACGGCCGCCGAGTTGGGGGACGTCGGCGTGGTCTCCCGCGCTCTCTTCAGCGAGGCGGCCGCGCGAGTCGCGTCGGCCTGCAGAGCTTCGACTGAGACGGGCGGCTCCACGATGGAGGATGGCGGCGGGGCTTCTGTCGCGACGGGACCTTGTTCCGACGCCATGAGTCTCGAGGCCAAAAAAACGGAATCAGAGACGCGATTGAGATTCCTACAAGAAAAGCGCTTGAATTGGCTTCGGGGACACCTTCACAAAGCCCGGGCGCCTCAACGACGCATGATCAAGCTCCCAGTCGGCGGCGAGGCTATCTTGGGATGCGTGTGGCTGAAGCTCGTGGCTGTTGTGATGGTGTTGATGGCTTGTCGCGCGTGGGCAAACAGGTTTTTGTGCAGGGGGGGGATCGTGTCTGCTGCGAAATAGCGGACACAAATAATGTGGCGAACTGTGGGAGTGCGCTGTGGCGGTTTGAATCGAGTGCGTGCAAAGTAAATTGAGGGTTGGCGGCGTTGATGGGCGGCCGGTGCTGGTGATATGCAACGGGGAATGAGCCGCAAGTGATGGGAAGGAGGGACCTGGGATGTGGTTGAGCAGAGGAAGCGTCTGTTCAAGTGTGGCAGAGGCGGAGGGTGCGAGGCGGCAAGGCCAAGCTCGATTTGCTGGTGCTGCCGGCCGGGGGGGTGTGTGTGAGAGAGAGGCAGAGGCAAGAGACGGGGTGCGCGCTTGGCTTGGCTGGACCTCTGGCAACTACGTACCTAACTAGGTAGTTCTGGGGGGGAGGGTGTAAGGATCCGTACTGGGCCCTGGCTGGCTAGGTGGCTGCAGGTGGGTCGGAGTTCCTTTTGGCGGTGCTGCCAGTTGCTAGCACCCTCTGGGAACGGTGACTTTGGTTTGTCTAGTGCTCGTAATACCCAAGCTTCCGGGAGCCACAAGTCCGTCCAGTGTAGCCGGTACCTGGCGTCGGCGCACAATTCCGCGTGCTATGGGGCTATCTTTCGTCCTGGCCGCCTTCCTTGGCCAAGTACCCGGAACCTGGCGTCCGGGGTCGTCGATGCTTGGCCCACTGATGACACAGTCAAGCCTCGTTACCTCGTTCACAGTTCGACCTGGACTTGCTTCACGAATCCCGGGAGTGCCTGGTAGGGGAGGTAACAACGGCCGGTTCTTGCTCTGCCCTCTGGACGTGAACGCGGATAAATCGAGATGCTCTTCGGCTGTGCAGGGACCCAGCTTTGCCAGCCTCACTGCTGCGGTCCCGCTGCGATAGGTACGTTTTACGGAGTACTGGCGGCGGGCTATGGGAGCAGTGACCCTACGTAGGTACACTGTAGAACTGTGAGCCTTGGGTGGGATGATGTAAATGCACAGACGGCAACATACACAGTAGACGAGTGGACGAATTTCAACGCGGGGTCGGTGCTGCCCCGAAGTATCGCGCATTCAGCATCAGACTATCACTGTCAGTACGATGCGCCGCAGTCACATCACGGAAAAGCAGCTAGAAGCAAAAAGTCATCATCGGAGGGGAGTCGCGGGAAGAAATGGGCAGAAGATCGACGTGGATGACAGAACGGGGACAGCGCCCTCCTCTTTTTGCGGTGGTGCACAGCTGGATACACTGCAAGTGGCTGTGTGTGAGAAATAAGGTACCCTTCATCGGGTGGGCTGCGAATCTCTGGTGGTCCGGTGCTGGGAAAATGGGGAGGCAAAGACAATTAGCGACAAGCAGCGAACCAGAAGCCGGTGGCTGTTTGGCAAACGACCAATTACATCCCTACGCTTACGTTCTTCTGTGGTCGGCGATTGTCAGCACGCATCTACAGTATTGCTAGTCTCCCGCAGTGCTCATCGTCATCCTCCCGATCACCTGGGCAGTGAATCGAGACGGGCTTGGTGACATGAACCAAAATTCGAACGCCTGCAGAGAAACTCCATCCCGACTGCTCACGCTGTGTCCTGCAAATGACGCCGCGTAGGACTGACCACAGATTCGGGATAGTATTGTCTGTACTGGAGTGGAAGTGCCGGTCTTGAATCCATCTGGGCCAATTATGTCTAACCGGACGAGTATATGACATCCCTGGTCCCAAGAGCCTCGCACTCTGACGTATTGCCGCGCTCTAATCGGATCCTTGTAGCCCTCGCCCATGGATCTAAAGCCCCGCCGGTAAGCAGGTTAGGACGTTTACAGAACTGTGCCATTTCGGGTTGGTCCCCCAATCATGACGATGATGATGCCGATGATGCTGCCCGTGGCCACTGCCTGCCTGGAGATTCGATTGAGTGCCAGAGAGATCGGGAAGACGTCGCATCATTCAGAGCTCAGGCATCGAACCATTTCCAGGAACCTTGCGCGCGTGGTGGATCTTCCCCGCGACGTATCGTCTTCATTTCAAGCGTGGCGTTAACCTCACTAAAGACGTTTTGGTACTGCCACCCTGTCATTGTCAGCCTACAGGGCGGCTAGTCGAGATTCCGCTGCCTCGCTGGTGCCAAAAGAGGCTATCTGCTCCGCATCTTTGGCCATTTTTGGACGGCTTCAGGTGAGAGTCCAACCTTGCAGCCTTGACGTGCAGGCCCAGCCACCAAGCTACCGCCAACGGAGCTAAAAGTAACCAACCGGCTGGCCAACGATCTGTCAAATACCGCAATATTGGATATGTGTTATAGATATTACACGCCTGCGTTATCTAGAGCACCCCATCACTGTCCTCAATGGACCTCGGTCTCTGCTCCTCGTGCTCAATTCATGACTGTAGCACGTGAAGCGCTCAGAGCGACACGGAGTCCAAGACGAGGTGGGTCTGAAGCTTAACATCACGCTTAAGGTTATATTTGGACGGCCGCTGTCTGCTACGTCTATTATTATCAAAACGCCCGGCACTCATTCGTATCTACGTCAGTTAGGGCCTAGTTGTTATCTCTAAATATATTAAAATCGCATCGAGATCTAGTTCTACTGCAATACAACTACTGTACGTGAACAGTACCACCTCGAAATCGATTACCACAGTGAAATATGGTGTCCAAAGGCACATAGTCATTTTGCTCTACATGGCACGAGTAGCCCAAGTTTGTTCGACGTATACGAGTGTCACCATGCGCAAATTCCGACAAGACCAGAGGACACTGTCAACCTATCGTCGCATTCGGCGTTTAGGTAGCTTTGATGAATTCCAAAGTAACAGCAGAGAGTTACCAAACGGGCAGGCGCAGACCCTAACAAATGAACAGATATTGCTTAGTTTCGAACATCTCGCGCTTGAATCGCTCTCGTTTGGAGACCGGCTTTCCTCTACTATGCCAGAAGAGAGAAAGAAAAAAAATAGGGTAGAAAAAGGAAGGGGGGCTATGTTACCGTCGCCCTCATATTGACACCAAGCCCAGATGACTATGTTGTTGCATGCACCTCCTAGCGCAAGGTGCTCGAAGCCTTCCTAAACGTAGCGTGTGTAGATGTATGTCATATCTAGCTTCTGTTGTTCTGCGCGCGAATGCCTCCACACCACACCAGTCTGTACTTCGTTGGTCTACTTTTGTGGCTGGGCCAGAGAAAGCGTGACAACGGTTTCTTCGCTGAAGATACCTTGCTCCTGCCATAGCATCAATACGAGACGTCGAGGCACACGGAATCTAATGAAATTCGACGATGCCCCATCCTGACACCACGGAACATGAACCTCTGGACAGCACTGCCGTTGCCGAACAAGGCCAGCCTTCTTCACCCACCCCTTATGAATCCCTCCAGTGTGCTGAGCCAGGGGCGGTGCTTCATCGAAATTGGTCGTGCTTCTCGTATAGACGACGAAAGTCCAAGCTTGGCCAGCCTCGGCAAGTGGCCGAAAACTGAAAACCGCCATATTTTCTCTGGACATGAAAGGAATGCTCTGTCTCTCAGATAAGGATGATCGCAGGAACCGGAAACCACTGTCTCTACCGGATTGTCAACATAGCCAATGCCAAACTCCTAGTCAGGGGCATGTAAATTTGAATTTATTATTATCCTGCATTTCGGCAAATCCGAAAGGTGACGACCAGATATATATGGAGGATCCTGGTGGCTTTGAAGGTGTTAGGCCAACTTGAGCCTCCTATTAAGGTCACTGGATAATATCGAGCATTCAACGCCCGCATTGCAGTTGCTATCTGTGTAATGCCTATTTATGTTTGACCTTGCAATGATACTAGTCGGTTTTAGAGCAAAAAGGTTCCACGACCCTGTCTACAAAGATGACCATGTTACTTTGAGTGAGCATTGCAAGCGCTAGTTTTTCTTGACCACGAGGCAAGCCATGATGATATCGAATGAGGACGACTAATCAGGATAGCTTCTGGTCGCCCGTGCGTGCCAACGACTCCAGGTCAGATACAGGTAAGCCGACAATTCATACGTACGTGATCCAAGTTCCGCGCTTCATTGATAGATCAAGAACGGAAAGAGATACGAGCACTGTCTAACGCACTGCTCTTTCGTCAAAAATCTTCAGGTCCGCTGGTATGTATTATTGCTTGACAGAAACCTGTCTCGTTTCTGTACTTGCTGCGATGCTATATTACCTGCAGCAAAAAACCTTAGAAAGCTTTACCGGAATATCTTTCTTTGGAGTGTCGTTTTTGTGACCCGAGTGATGGTAGTTGCTGCCGGTTATGTATACCGTTAGCGATGCTGTACTGTAAATGGGAAAAAGTAATTCGGAACAAAGAGGGCTGACAGGTTGCCTGAGCAGTTTCTAAGCATAGAAAGAATCGCTGCCTTTCCAGTGTGACCTCGAAACACAGCTTAATGTTGACTGGGATGATCTTGCAGTAACCCAGCTGGGATTTTCAAACCAACAGCTAAACCTCCACAACTCATCTTTTAAGTACAAAGGATAAAGCGCCTATAGAGCGTAGTCACGCAAACTTGATTGTATAAAATAGGCTCGGAAGGTTAAATATTATCGAATGATGGTTCAGAGTGTCCCATCCATCAACTAAGCCTTGGGGGGTTGCACCTGAACTATTTCTATTTAAGGAGTTGGGTTCCAGAATATCAAAGTTTCTACATGTAAAAATGTAGTATCCGAAGTCATCTATTAGTAAATTCATCGCCATAATCAAATATTTATCCTAGAGCCCCCACGAAGTAATTTGGGGGGAAGGGAAGGAGAGAGAGGGGGGGGGGTTTCTGGAATATCTGTAAGTTGGCCATTCGTAGGTATTCATAGACCATTGACCCTACCTGCTTTAATGACGTTATCAACGCTCAAAGCGAGACACGTGTCAGTTAGCGGAGGACACACTCTGGGATTACTGGTATAGGGGAGTGATCAAAATGGTTGACTATGAACATGGCGATAGGGTAGCAGTTTTCATACATCTTGTAGTGCGATATGGAATGAAATGAATCTGGCAGCGTATTTGAATAAGTAAGAAACTCACTTACATACCCGTCCGCCCGTACTAATAGACTAAAAGCTGATTGTATGCCGCCGATGTCGTCCTTGTGTTACTAAGCCAAGTTGGCATGGCTTCAATAGTCTTATGCGGCCGCTGCAGCAGAACACCATCGCCTGACCAATGCCGATGCAGAGCTGATTCACAAATGCATTGCCCGTAATGAGTCTGGATTCTTACTTTTGTCCCGGAGGTGCTTACAATAGACAAAGGCTGCATCCGCCATGACACCGACCTTCGTACCAAGCAAGATAGACATTGGGGTGGAAGCTGCGCGCTGAGAAGCAAAGAAGTGACGTGGTTGACTGTTTTCCCCAGTATGAAGGGGCCAGCAAGAGTAAAGTTGGCCTCCTCGCTACGACGGTAATCCATCTTGCTTTCTTGTCACACCTCAGCGTGTCTCCCTGAAGTGACTTCCACATGGAAAAAGGGAAACCATGGACGCCCCTTCAACACTCACAAGGTGAAGTACAGAGTCCTCGACGCTTCGCTAGATGCTCGGAGGTTCGCAGCAAAGCGTGGAAGATTGACGGCTACCCACGTTCAGGCAGTGGTGAGTAATACGAAGCATGCAGGTAATCACGAATGCCATGTGCTTGGGCTGCTCATGGCCCAGAGCCTCGGAAATGCGCAATGGTGGATGGAATCCCACATGACCTTCGAGAAGCCCGCTCGCTCACGTGCCTGAGCCACCAGAAATACCCTTGCGCCGAAATATACCATCTTAATATCTCATTTGGAGATGTTGTTCTTTATTTGTTTATTTATTTGGTCGATGCGGCCTATTTCTGTCTCGTCGCATATAGAGGCTGACGTCACATTCAGGGGTAATGCTATGGTGTGCCTGAATCTCACCCGGGCCGCATCACCAATGAGCGACAAGTTCGAGTCTACCCCAGAAAGAGGCAAGCATGCCCGTTGCTGACTGGTCGACAATGAGCAGATCTCCCGTCTCGGCACGGCTGCTTAAAACGGCGGCATACGAGTTGTGAACAGCTCAGGTAGACCACTGAGATTAATTCCCAGAGAGGGAGGGACCCTTTAGCCTGAACATAGGTCAAGCCAGCATCGCAAGAGAGCGTGAGCCAAACAGGACACCTGGTAGGCGAGCTGCGCTGGTCCGGGCTGGCTGGCTGCAGGCGACAAGGAGAAGGTGCGGCAGGAACCCTGCGGAGGCTTTGGTATTGTTTCTACCCGTGTCTTGGGATTGAACTTCACGTTAAGTAAGCTATTGCTCGCAAACTCTGTTAAGCACGACGCACTAAGCCAGGCTGTGTGGTGTGGCCATGTAGATTGGATAATCATCTGGAACACCTGGCGCAATTCCATGAGTCCACCGGCAACTGTGTACGGGACCGATAGCAGTGATTGAAAGAGCAGAGCAGATAGACTATGACTGCTCCAACTCCCGCACCTCCCAATGCGTCCAACCAGTGAAACCCGCCCAAAGGATTTTACTACGGGGCTTGGCACATGATGGCTATGATTAGATGCCTATAGGTATATACTGTTGATACAGTATTCTCTAGATAGATAGATGGATACCCCGCATGGGATTTGACTTCGTGGATGCCCACCGGTTCGGGAAGCTATTTCGCAGTAAAAATGCCCTAGTTAGAGCACAAGGTTTCGGGTAGTCTGGTGGTGGGCCAGCATTGCCGTGCGAAATGAGGCTGACGTCTCCCCGCCTGTGTCGTCGTCGAGAGCTCCCACTTTGTGTGGAGAAACGGTGGGCCATAGTGGCCGCTAGAAGCTGAGCATGACGAGTGTCGCGATTGCTGGCAGCGAACCGAAGGACTCGCAGGTATGCGTCTGACGTAGAGACATAGCCTGCGGTCAGGAACGAGATAGTGCTCGTATACTACAAGAAGGCCCTTTCGAGGCGTTTCTATCCCGAACAGGTAGCCAGCCGGTCCAAGGGTTGGAACCGTGCTGTCAAACGTTAGCGCTTGGCACGCCAGATCGACCTGATCGAGAAGAGTGCCAACCCTGCTTCGAGACTTGCGCAGGTACCTATTCAGGGAGGCAAGCCGGGCCAATCAGAGGCGCCAGATGGCCAGATGTCCCGAAATTACGGGCAATTAAACATGATGGGCCAGAGGCGCGAAAGGAGTGCAGATCTGGATCCTGCCCCTTCTGCAGAGGCGATCTGATGCCAAGGGCCCCGTTGCCCAGGCCTCAGATGGATCGTCTGCCGTGGGTGTGGGCTGCTTCTTGTTTTCACAAAGGACGTGCACAAAGCGTTGTTGGTAGGTTACCGTACCTGCATGGACCCTACCTAGGTAGCGGCTAAAGCAGGCCGTCTTGGAACGCCCCGACCGCTCGAACTCTATGCTGTTGATCTATGGGTCTGAGGTCTCAAATTCCGTGGGCGAGCAGAGCAACAACTAACAAGATCGAGCCGGGGTGGTGGAATGGCGCATAGCCTCTGGCGCACTGAGCTACGTGAAGAGGGAAAGGCAAGGAAGAGAAAGCCGTTCAACATATCGCGGGAGTGGGACAGGGGTTCGTGTCAAAGAAACAGGCTGTGTCCAGTCGCGACTTGAAGTGCCAGGAAGGCTGAAAGGCCGGCAAGGCCAACGTGAACAAAGAAGCGGACAGGTTGATAGACAGGCGGGAGGGCCAGTGATGGCGGCAGAACAACAGAATACAACAGGCACAAAGCAAACGGCCTTATGTGTGATGGTATAACGAAGGGGAGGCTGCTCTGGGGCGCGGCCGATGAGAGAGAGATAATAATAGCGGCGCCGCTGGAATTCATCTCCGTCAACCGCCATGCCTCCGCGACCAAGTCGTCAGTGACAACCCAAGCGCATTCCCGTCGTCGTCACAAGCTCGCAGGCGCAATTTCCAGGCATGAACCATTGCCCAAGCCGGCCGTCGCGTTTACCCACAGTGAGTCGACGCTCCTCTTATTGTTATTAGGCCAAGGGCTAGGAACCGGCGGTTGCTCGTCGGTGGTGGAGGGCACAGTCCACTGAACAAGGTGGTGATCCAACTGCGCAGTTGGCGCCGGCGGGCTGTCCAGGGGGCTCCCATGGCGGCCATTGGCCCGTGGGAGAGTGGACGGCCCTGCTTGCGTCGCAGCGGGCGAGATGGAGAACCAAGCAACCAAGGACGTGATGATTGACCATGAGAACAGTAGCCCGTTATCCTTGCCCGCCGCCCTCCGCCCTCCCTGATAAATTGCGAATGGAAATTTCGCTAGCCTCCAAACAGGAAATCAAGCCAAGCCCCAAACGCCCTCGTCCCTTGCAGTAGCGCAGTCCAGGCACCCCCCAAGACTCGCCGAGGGCACACGCACGCACCGCTGCACTGCACTGCGGCACCCGCCAACCCGCCAACAACCAGAAACCAGAGAGCTAGCCACTCTGCCACTATACGACCCTAGGTCCAGTCGACCAGTGGCCGAGAGCCCCCACCACCCCCGGCCCAGCGTCGTCCCCCAGCAGCGTCCCCCCCTGCCCCCCCTGGCTTTGCCTGGCCCTGGCTCGTCCTCCCCCCCCGTCGTCGTCCTCTTTTCTCCCTCGCTGCGCCCACCCGACGCTTGCCCATCCCTTCCTCACGATCCTCAACATCCTCATCGCATCTTCGCTGTGTTCCACGATCCAACTCTGAGCGTCCTCGGACCTCTACCACATTCTTTTTGGGAACCACGCAGTCGCTCGTTATCACGAACCAAGAACGAATAATCAGCTCTAATCCCTATCTATACTCGCTATAAAGAAAGGTAATTGAACAACACTAAACAGTCTCCCGGCCCGCTCGCCCGCTCGCCCCTGGTGCTGTGAATGGGTATACTGCATCGAGACACACATCTCTCGCCCAATTCGTGCGGTGCTTCTACCCGCTGGATATACGGTTCTCTACCATGCCATCGCGTATATTCATGCGTATAAACATTCAAGGTGCCGGCGGTCGTTGTGCGGCGGACCCTTGCCCCATGACATCCACATCCATCACGGCGCATGCGGGAGTCGTATGCAGTACAGACAGATGACTAACAACCTCAGCACAGCTACGATGAAGACCACCTTCCTCAACCTCGCCTTCGCGGCGTCGCTGGCTGCAGCCCAACCCCACGGCCACAACCACGCCCACCTGCACCAGAAGAAGGGCTCCCCCGTCGAGGCACGCGACCCCGATGTCGTGACCACCATCGTGCCCGCCACCGAGACCGCCTACGTCCTGGGAGACCAGGTCGTCACCCCCGAGGAGGCCAAGGCCGGTATCGACAAGGGCCTCTACATTGTCGTCGGCGAGACCACCCCGACCTACACCCCCCCTCCCGTCTCGAGCACGGCCAAGCTCGATGCCCAATTCCTGCAGAAGACCTCCAAGACCTCGACCTCTTCTACTCCCCAGCCTACCTCGACCACCACGTCCGCTGCTCCTGCTGCCACCAGCAGTAAGGCCGCCACTTCTGGCGCCACTGGCGTCGATGCCGAGTTCCCCAGCGGCGAGATCGACTGCAGCGACTTCCCGTCCGAGTACGGCGCCATCGGCGTCGACTGGCTCGGCACCTCCAAGTGGTCTTCCATTCAAAAGACCCCCAGCTACTCCTTCGGCATTGACTCCGTCATCTCCTACATTGTCGCTGGTGTTACCGGAGACGGCTGCACCAAGGGTGCCTTCTGCTCGTACGCTTGCCCTGACGGCTACGTCAAGTCTCAGTGGCCCTCAGCCCAGGGTGCCACCGGACAGTCTATTGGCGGTCTCTACTGCAACGCGCAGGGCAAGCTGGAGCTTACCCGCCCTGAGTACAAGACCATCTGCCAGAAGGGTATTGGCGGCGTCAAGATCGTCAACAAGCTCAACGTTGGCTGCGCTGTTTGCCGTACCGACTACCCCGGCAGCGAAGCCATGGTTCTGCCTCTGTGGACCGAGCCTGGCAACACTTACGACCTCACCAACATCGCCTCCAGCGCTTACTACGAGTGGGATGGCAAGGCCACGACCCTTCAGTACTACGTCAACCCCAGAGGCGTTTCCGTCGAGGACGGCTGTGTGTGGGATAGCCCTACCAACCCCGACTCCGCTGGCAACTGGGCCCCTCTCAACATTGGTACTGGCCAGAGCAGCGACGGTATTACCTACTTGTCCGTCTTCAAGAACCAGCCAACCACCACCGCCCCCTTGGATTTCGACATCGTTGTCAGTGGCGATATCAGCGGCTCTTGCGCATACAAGAACGGCGCTTTCACTGATGGCTCAAACGGCTGCACTGTGAGTACACTCCTTTGTCGTCCCCCTTCTAGCCATGTACTAATTGTCCTGTTAGGTCGGTGTTTCCGATGGCAAGACAGCCATCATCACTTTCCAGGAGCGATCATAAACAATATAACGGTAGTCGATCTGTTTTGCATTGCATCTTGGTTCTATCTTACGTTCTAACGGATAACTACTGCCATCTACGGGAGCAACGTCATACCCGCTACTTATTGAGCAGATGGCACAGCGAATCTAATTTTTATTGTCCATAATTTTTGAATTGGCAAATGGCTGGCTGGGGAGAGAGCACATTTGGGAGGCGGGCGAGACTGTCGGCGAAGAAAAAGATGTCGTGTTGGCCGAGAATTGCAGCGCAAAAGAGAGGTTTCTACCAACCGGGGAACACTGGGCGATTTGGTTCATGTGTCAAAGCCCGTCCAACTGCAAGGTCTCCCACACTCGAGACTCGGGCAGTCGAGATGATCTGGGGCGGCTTTTTCGCAGTATGAGAGGATCGAATCGTATGGGGATCACGAAGTGGTAGAAACGACCCTGACCGCAATCAGACAGACTTCATCTTTCCTTTGTTAGCGCTCGTCATTTCTCACTAGATGGATGTGCTTTTGGGGTTCCATTTTGCCGGTGGGATGGGAGGGTTTGATGTATAACTGATTTCGGTCCCCCCTGTTCCCGGTTAAAGGACGAAGACCTTTTGTTGTAGAGTTGCAGATAGGGTGGAATTCAGTTCCTGTGTCTCGACTATCGCCGTGTAAGACTCGTGACTGAGCTTGTAGATGCCAATCGAACACGTATGAGGGGTGCGATGTGATGTGATCTAGCTAGTGCAGGGCGGGCTTACTGGATATCTCGGAGATCGATGTTCGTTCTGTACTGATTGGTCACTGGCACCGGGCAGAATTACAGACGAATTGCTGGCCACATGCAAGGCTGTATCGTCTTGGAACTGAGGCCCCGTGGCCGGTTGAATGGTCTTGAAGTGTTGTATTTTATTGTCTGACATTCTCGAGCCTTGAAATGCAAGGTGCGGCTACGGCAAAACCTAAGAAGTATGCAAACTCCTTGCTATGCGAAAACACGTTGAACCCCCCAATATGTGATGACATGAAAGTTACGCAATGCAATTTAAATCAAAACCAACCAGCCTTTCCCCTTTCAAGACCTCCCAAATTCGGCCGCTCTGGCGAGAGCCTTGTTGCGCATCGTCCGTACGTTCCACCAGACGTAGCTAACCAGAGAAACGCCAATCATGAAGCCCAAGGCCAGCAAAATCAAATTGACGGGGACCGGATCGTTGTGGAAAGTCTCGTGGAAGAGGTAGTCCAGCCCGCTCTGACTGAAGTTGAACAGGCCCGAGAGACAGATGATGGTCCCGTACACGGTGCCAAAGGTGCGGAAGCCGAAGACCTTGGCGCTATAGTCGCTGACGGCCGTATAGTAGAAGGGGCGGTACAGCACGAAGAGGATAACGTTCCCGTACGCAGCCCACTCGAACGGCAGCACGCCCAGCACACCAATCGTGGTGGCCACGGATACGAGCGTAGTGAGCACCGTGACCGTGCTGAAGTGGTCGAGAACCCCGCCGATGAAGGGAATCGAGAAGATGCCGCCGACCGGCAGGGCCACGTCGAAGAAGGTGTTGATCTCAGCAGCCTTCTCCTTGGAATGGAAGATCGCGGTATACTGCGGCCGGATGGTGGCCACGAAGTAGTTGATCCGGGTCATCTGCACGACCGTGAAGAGGCAGATGAACCAGAACCAGAACGACATGATCTGCTCACGTATCGTGTTGTTATGCATGACGCCCCAGACGCCGCTGATCTCGTTCTTTGTCTCCTCCCGATGGACCTGCTCGTCCGCCTTGGTGGAGCCCAGCAGCTCTTCGATCTCCCGTACGGCCGTCGAGTGCTGCTGTCGCTGCTGTTCCCGCTGCTCCTCGCGCAGGAGCGCCGTCTCCTCGTCGATCTGATCATCAGTCGGGTCTCCATTCGCAGCAAAGGGTGTCTGTTCATGGCCTTCGATGTCTTCGATCATTTCACCGACAGTCTTGTACGATTGCGCTGGAAGGATTGTGAACTGGACTATAATGATAATCATGGGCACCACGAGATAGGCAAGGAAGAACTTCTCGTGGCCGAACGCGCCTTCAGTATGCTCGAATATCAAGCGATAAATCAGAAATAGCGCGCTAGAAGCATCGAAAGCTCCCGTAAGAAGGGCCAAGATGAGCCCCGAGGATCGAGGAAATGCGTTGGAGAGCTGAAAGCTTGAAATGTAGATAAAGGGACCGCCCAAGGCGAGGAAGAGATAGCCCACTAGAAAGCCATCGAATGGCATTCGTTGGGCAAAGGACATCAATACTGACCCGATGGCAAGGAAGCCAGCCCCTAAGCAGCCGCAAACGCGGGGACCGTAGTGATCCAGGATGGCACCAATTGGCAGAGCAGCGACGTTGGTCGCCACGGCGGCAACAGTGAACATCAAGTTCAAGTGAATCTCGACACAGGTATCGTCGCCATGACACAGGGCCTGATAGGCGCCCTCCCGCTTAAGCACCGGCTTGAGGGCGGCATACCCGAAGACGATGCCGGCGGAGAACAGACAGTATATAACAGACACCACTAGCTGAACTGCATCGGGGCCAGTTAGTATTCATGCCATCGCCACGCATCATAGTTTTCGGGAACACCTCACCTAATCTCTTCCATCTAGGAACTTCAAAAGCTCCAACCGACTGAACGATAGCCTCATCCTTTGGCGCCGGGGGATCCCATGATTCCGGCAAGGGGTTGAACGTGAGCTTACGAGCCCTCTCCGACGCCCCTATGGATGAGGCGTCCGAGCCTCTCCGCGCCCGGTGTCCATCCTCAGATACGCTGAGGAACGTTTCCAGGGACGCTACTCGATGCAAAGACATGTCCTCTTCCGTGCAAAAATGCGACGCACAACGCGTGCCTTACAAACCCGGAGAGTCCACCTAGCAGTATTGAGTGTCCTATATCAAAGATCCCGAGGTAGTCCTGATACAAGAGCTAGGGAAACGGGTGTGAGCTAAGTGCCGTAGAATCGGCAGTGGGTCGGAGTTCAGGCCGATTCGCCAATGGCATGGGCGAATTCCAAGCTTGGATGCACTGAGCTCGGGTTGGTAGGTCTTGCTTTTCTTTGTCTGCGGCACACTTGCAGAAGAGTTGGCGACTGACACGAGAGATACCCTCTTTAAGAGATGCCGAAAAGCCAGAAACAAAAAATGGAAGAAAGAAAACTCGAGCTACCAGGGTCCAAATCTAGGCACGCTGTAACAAGACAAGAGCCGTATGACGGAAGGGCCGACTGATTCCAGTTGGGCTTAGGCTATCGGACTCTTTGCCTCCCACCACAGTCCCAGTTGGTGGTAGTCAAGGACGAATCATGAGCAAACAGACCTCGTGGCATACTAATGCAAACTTTAACGACTGAACCGAGTTCCCTCGACCCCGGGCCAGCAGCTCGACGGGCTTTCTGTCCATCCATTCATCCTGTCTCCCGCCTCCCGCCTCTGGCCGACGCCGGCCGGCCGTGTTGCAGGCTTTTGATAGGCGAGTTGCCATTACTCGATAGGAATGCGGCACTCATGCCTCTGGCTCACCCGAGAGGTGTGAACCGCTGCTCTTGGCCCTTCCGAATGAAGACGTGAAAATCTTTCTCTCGCGGCCACATGATGCACCTGGTGTGGATTCCAGCTGCAAAGCAGCACCCGGCCGGGGGCCCGTTGGCTGCCAACGCGCTGTCGCCCGCCAGACCCGCTTGCGCATGCAGCTCTGGCGTCCACTGGGGCGGCCGGGATCCAAGTTGGTGCTACCCCGCTTGCCTGCAAGGCTACCGGCGGCAGCGGCCGGAGTCCGCTGATGGATGGAGGCGTCATTGGGGCATGGAGGTCGACGGTCATGTTGCAGCTTGCATGTCCCTTTGTGTCCTGCCATTGACCAATGCCTGACGCTTATCGCCTTTCGCCATCGTGAGGATCAACTTGCCCTTGAAAAGTTTTTGCGCCCCGTGATGCAGCCGAGATCATCGGGTTTCCTCTGCTCCAGCGCATTCTGCCTCTTGGCCAAGCATAGTACTATCTGCAGACAATTCTAGCGACACGCAGGCGACACGTGTATGGTGCAATGTCTTCTTAGCTATTTGTATTTGCCAAGTCGGGAGTTACAGCTCGCTTTATCGGGATCTGGTCACGCTTACTGGAATGGCCAGTCGTTGCGTCTGGGCCACGCATCGTCTATACTTTAGCGAGTTCTAGCCACTGCAGTCGACCTGTCATTTTTGTATGCCGATAGCCTCAAGTGCGAATTGGAGATCTTTGTTTTTGCGGGTCTTCAGCATGCGGCATTGACTTCATTTATGAGGTCACATTCGTATATTTTCCTCTTGTTTCTGGATCAGAGGCAATGCACATCAAGACCGGCCTGCGTAGGCCATGGCTCCGTGAATCGGCGACCATGAGGTGATTGAGTAGCCAGTCGGATTTTCGAGACTTGTCCGGGGCAGGCTTTGCAGAACGCAAACGAACAACAAATTTTAGGAAAATACAATCCAGCACTTAGACAGCGTATTTGACAGACGCAATGAGTCGGGCTAACCCGTTGTTAATTCGTTGACACCCAGGCCGTCGAAGTGGTCACTTCCTTCTTCGTTCAATATCAATGGAAACTTGCGGTAGAAACATTAACCTCCATCGTTGTCGGTCTAATCATGCTGGCTGCCGACACCACCTCCCGCAAGGGGCATGACGCAAAACAGGGACATGAATATCTGAACGTTGCGTTCATGCCACTTTCAAACAGGGATAGGACAGTGATCATCCCCGACTCTTACTTTGTCTCCCCATTAACACAAAACTAAGCTACTACAATTGCTGACAGCTCAAAAGTATAGAAACTCCGCCATGAACCCGGAATTTGGCGTGGGCGACCACCTCATCGATGGAGACAACTACTTTATTTAAGAAAGAGGCAAGAAGATTCATCTCAAGACTGGTGCATATATATACTCAAAGGGATGCCTCGTCCCCTTGGTAAATGTGCCCACTATTTACCGACCACCTCCCTAAGGCGCGGTCTCGAGAATAAGGGTTCATTCATTCATGAGCATATTGCTCTTGCTTTGATACATGCCTTTGCCAAAGGGTACTGTTGGCCTCGCATTCGAGCTGGTAGTTCTCTTTGGCACCCTGCCAGCGCCGACAATCGCAACCCCCAAGTGAAATGGACTGTTGGGATTCGCTGATTCTGGACGGTCGGCTTGACATGTCACCCGAGACCGTTGTGACCATAGTGCAGTTCTCTTGTATGAGGCTGATGACGCTAGGGATGACACCAATGCTCCCACGAATCACTATTTCTCCGTCGGCGTGATGACCACGCTGCCGTCGCAATACTCTACGAACCCGTCCAAGCCACACACCCCGCCATCGTGCTTGATGACTGTACTGAACCCCTGAATTGGGCTCCCGCACACAGTTCGGAAGTCTGCCTCGCTCGCCTTCGCCGTGGGGCAGACGGCATCCTCGTTGTCCTCCTCGCTCTCGGGGAGCTGGACGCTCGCTGGGTACTCGATCTGCAGCACCGCGAGGCCCTTCTCGACATAGGCGCTCCTGAAGTCCTCGCAGAAGTTGTCCGCGATGCAGCCTTCTAACACGGCAAAGTCAGTGGTGCCGCCCGCCAGCAGGGCCTCGGTCAGGTCCCCAGCATTCTTCTGTCCCAGCAGCTTGCCCGCGGCGTGGATAGGCTCCGCCAGCGCGGCCAGGAAGGCGACGTACGCGGCCTCGTCGAGCTTCGTCTTCCCATCCTTGGATGTCAGGCCCTGCGAGTACGCGTCCACGTTATCTGGATCGAAGCCGTCGCAGCCGCCGGCGATGCCGTTGGCTACGCGGGCGCGCATAAGTCTGACAACTTCGGGTGCTGATACGTCGACGTCTAGAAGCGAAGAGGAAAGGTTAGTAACTCCATTCATCGGGGGTCTTCCCCTATTCATGCATTCACTGCTAGTAAGGCTCCGGGCAACTCGTGCATCCGAATATATCTCCTACAATGTTCGACAGCATTGGAGAGGGAGGTGCTGGGCAATCCAAAACCATGACGCCTTCAGGACACTTACAGTATTCGCCCTCCCAGCCAGGAAGACCACCATACTTGTAATTCGCGAAAGCATCATAGTCTTCGTCCCAGATTTGCACGCCGCCGCCGTTGAAGTAGCATATTACGACGATATCGTTGCCGTTGCGTTCCTGCGAAGTACCGAATGAGCACCTCCTAGAGAACCTAGAGTAAGGAGTAAAGGTGTATTACCCGCAGTTTCTGGACCGTCGTCTTGCCATCATCGCCCTTTTTGATGGCATTCCACAGATCCAGCGTCCATACCTTGGCGTCGGCCGGTGCAAGGGGCCCGCTGCCAGAGAAATCGAGGGGGTCGTGGATCTCAATCTGCCATTTGGCTCCCTGGGGGATCGTGGCGGCCGCGCGGCGTAGCGATGCTTCGCTGCTCCGAGACGGAGCTGGGGAGCCGACAGCAGTATGCAGCAGCGGTAGCAGCGAAGATGAGACCTTGCGGAAGAGCATAGTTGCGCCTGATTGAGACAGGAGAAACAAGTAAGACTGTAATTGGTTATGCTATTGATAAAATCTTGCGCAAGTTTGCGATAGGACCGCGAAGTTCCTAATTGAGATCTACTTGAAAGGCCTCCTACCTCAACCTAGATGCGATTGAATGCATGAGAGAAAGAGCGAGAGAGAGCAAAAATATATAGTCTTAGGACCTGGCAGTATCATGGTTCGATATTGTCCTTGGAAATGAAGGCTTGCCAGGCTGTGAATCCCACGACTGACGAAGTTCAATGCACATAAAATAGCAAGTCCCACTTCCGCAAGTATACCACGAATTAAAGTACGACTTAAGACCAAGGATGGGGCTTGACCAATAGGAATAGTCTGGTGTTAGTGCCAGACGAATGGTGCAGCATTTGACGAGATGGGCCTACCTCCTGAATTTAACCACAGGCAGAAGCGTTTCCAACTTAGACTTAGGAGCGTTAACCATGCAACTTACGTAACAGCCAGAAAGATTACTATTTCTCCCAGTGATGTCGTTCAGTTGTATAGAATCCGGACTCCCCTGAAGGTATAATCAATTATGGACAATCGAAGTGTCGATATGTCAAGTTAGACTACCTGCGCTGAGGCCATAGTACAGGCCATCAAATCGAATCTCCTGGATGCTGGTTAGAGTGCCTCGGAGGCATGTTTTTCCAACCTCAGTTTTGTGATTCTAAGCTGTGTTGCCCTTGGTGGCTGGTCTGTAGCTAACAAGAGTTCCCATGCCCTTGGTATACAGAATAAACAAGGCAGCCTGCGGTTTTTGAAGAAGGTAACAAAACGCCATATCGCCAATTTGCCCTGTCATTCAAGATGGTATCATCCAACCATAAACGCCAACAAAGTGCTACTTCCCTACTAGGCACTGCTATCCAGGCCACCGAGACGATCAAAACTCCATGGGAACACCGACGGCCTCTTCCCTGGCCTTCCTTGCATTTTCGTCCTGTTCTTCGATTTCCTCCTTGATTCTCTGTTCCACTTCATCTCGAATTGGTCCAAGGTCGGGCGGGATGACTGAGCTCTGCACACTGGGTGCGGCAGCGACAAAACGGAGCTGCTCAGTGACGTGTTGCACAATTTCTAGGAGCTTCTTCTGGGGATTTCGGTTCTGACGAGGTTCCCCCAAGATCTGTTCTATGGAGGGTAGGAGGTGCCCGTCGTACTCGAAGCGTTGCCTGTACGGTGCATGGTCAGGGATGTACACAGTAGATGCCATCTTCTCTTCCTGGCCAATGGCAACAGCAGTCTCATAGGCCCAAGCACGGGCGACATTGCGAGGAGTGTAGCCGCCTCCACCGAATAAAATCATGGGGATCCCGAGTTTTTTGCAAAAATCGACGCAAGATGAATGGCCCTGGACGAGCAAGTTGAACTTTCCTAGTCGATCGCCCGCCAAAGAGTCGGCGCCGCATTGCAGTGCAATCGCCTCGGGCTGGAACTTTTGCACACATTGCGATATGACTCTCTCGAACAGCCACTGGTACTGTTCATCCGTAATACCGTCATTTAGGGGCACATTGATGGCGTGGTGGGCGCCAGGGTTGTGTTCGCTCTTGGGGCCGTTGTCCTCCAGAGCGCCGGTGCCAGGGAAAAAGGTGTGCGGGTCATACTTGTGAAATGATACCGTCATGACTCTGTCGGATGAAAAGAAGGCCTCCTCGACGCCATCGCCATGATGAACATCGATGTCGATATAGAGCACCCGCTTATGGACCCGCAGGAGCTGGAGGATGGCGATGACTATGTCGTTGATGTAGCAGAAGCCCGAGGCTTCCGACCTCTTCGCGTGGTGCAGGCCGCCGCCCCAGGCAACGGCGATATCTGACTGCTTCGCGCACAACTTCCTGGCGGCGTCTAACGAGGCGCCACCGGACTGGGAGCAATAGTCGTACAAGCCTTCGAACAAGGGGCAGTCGCTGCCGCCCAGGTTGAATCTAAGATCAGGATTGGGATTATCAACATCGAGTGGAGTGGGCTGGGGGGCTACGGATCCCAGAAAGTTGACGTAGTCTTGCGAGTGAAATGAGACGAGCTCGTCGTATGTGGCGGCTCGTGTGGTGTAGTTCTTCATGGCGTGGTGCATGCCGTACGACGTGACCAGACCCTTGGTGAGCACAAGCCTCCAAGGCTTCATCGGATGTGTCTGGCCAAAGTGATGCTTCTCCATCTGGACATTGTAGTGAAAGGAGACGTCGTAACCCTTGGGCGCCGTGATGCCGAGCTCCTGGGCCAGACGCTTGGCCTTGTCCTCAAAGATGGCGTCCTCGAAAGGCGATGGGCGATCCAGAGGCTTGTAGACCTTGACGACCTCGGGCTCATCCACATCCACATTATGGGGAAGATAGTTGGGCTTCGGGAGCCGGAAGGGAAGTGGGAGAGCCATGGCGTGCACGGCAGACGGATGGGCTCACCGGGCGGCAAGCTCCAGACTCTGCGTGCGTGCGTGGATGTGAGCAGAGACTGGCTATGTCTGGCTCGTTGTATGCACCCCAGACAGATTCTCAGTAAGCTGGGATGTTTCTGAAGGTGAGGTTGTGAGTTTAGATGCAAGCGGCGAAGATGCTGCATAACCCGCGGCGCTGGCAGGGTTCCGGTCGAAGATAGTCTCCACTAGAGGAATCTCCCGATGCCCCCTTTGGGTTTAGTCGATAGTGGGGATCGTGAGAATTTACACGGCGCGTGCTGTACTGTGTATTCCTTGCCCCCAGGTCATGATAAACCTTGACGTTCAGCGCCGTGTGAGCGAGGCTGAGTGATCGCCAAGAGCCGGGCGTCTGTTGTCGGGCTACTGAAGCTTTCGGTGTTACGAGTGAGCGACTGTCCCTGTTGTCAGGCTTGTAGCGCCCTGAGCACGGCTACCTACCCTCCTTCGTCAGTAGGTATCCTACGTGCACGTCGGTAGCCAAAACAGAACGGGCCAGACAGCACAAGTTGAACTTGGGCCAAATGTGGTTTAGTGACCAAGTTGGTACTAGTGTAGGGGCGAGCTGGGCCGAAGGACAGGGGCCAAGCCACGGCCAGGAGGCAGAGGAGAGGGATTGGGAAAAAAAAAATTGGAGAGGAGGCTGAAGCGCTCATCCGTTTTCCTCCACTCTGGCCCTTCGCCAATTCGCATCTCGCTCCTTGCTCCCCACCCCGTCCCGCCCGCCAGCCCGCCAGCCCGCCCTGCACGTCAGACCCATTGGCACCGACCACGCGGTTTTTCTTATTGACATTATCGTGTTTGCCGAACGAGGCGTAACCTCATTCGGGTAAAATCCAGCAGGGGCACTGACTGTGAATGAACGGGAAACTCCTGACTTCTGAACGGCCAGATCCACGACTGCGACCCCAGAAGGTGAGCCAGACCAAAGCTCATAGTCATCCCCATCCTCGTTGCTCTCTCTCTCTCTCAACCTTGTCCTGCACTGCCCTACAGAGCCAGACCACGGCCACCCCGTACCGCACTCTCTATTCTCTGGTCTCTGTTCTCTCTGTTCCCTCTGTCTGCTGTCTGCGCGGCTCTCTGCATAGACCAGATCCTGCCTGCCGCTCGCGCTCTGCCTTGCTCCCCTCGTCGTGCGTCTTGTACTATCCCTACGTATTTGGACACGTCCCTGCTGCTGGGGGGCTGCCTCGCGAACGGGGATCGCAAACTTCCTCTTCGGAGGCAAGAAGCTCAGACACAGGCAGACAGGAGAGTCTACGGGCCAGAAAAGACTTCTCCGGGGCTGCTAGATGCCCATTCCCCCTTCTTCTCCCCCTTCGTCTTCACATATCTGCGCTTGTCTCTGCGAGGAGGGGCCAGATTAACAGCCATGCCTAGAGACGACCTCTCCATCGACTTTGTCCACAAAATGGCCCCCTCGGTGGAGGCCCAAGACCCAGGCCTCATACTCGAGGACTGGATTCACCGGACGTCGAATCTCCACGAGGAGATCCGCTTCCTCCAAGACGAAATACACGACAAGGACCGCGCCTACAACGACTGCGTCAAGAGCATCGAGGAGAGTGACGGCAAGATACAGCGGTGGATACGCGCAAACACCAGCGCCCAGCCGAACCCGAGGGAGGAATTGTTGCGCGGCATGATCCGCGAGAACTACACAAAGGCGGATCAGCTGGCGACCGAGAAGATGCTTCTATCGTCGAAACTAAATATGCTGCTGGATAAGCACCTTCGCCACCTGGACACGCAGGTCAAGTTGCTGTGCGACCGCGGCGAGCCGGGCTTCACGGAGCCTGACGAGATCCCGTCTGTGATACGGCCGAGTGCTGCCAACCACAGCATCCCTAGCACCAGGTACCCATCAGCAGCAACAGCTCACCCCCTGAGCGCTATAACGAGTAACGCGACACCTGGTGCCCGGCTACCTCAGATCCGGACGAGCCTGGCACATGCGACCACCTCGAGCTCGGCGCCCGCCACACCCGCCGCAAGCATTATTCTGCACCGAAAAGACCGCGAGAGCTCGGCAGGCCCGGGAAGCGGTGTCCCTAAGAGGGGACCGCGCGTCAACAGTGGTCTCAGCAATGCGCCCGCGGCATCGAGCGGTCTCGCGCGCCACTCATCCATCGGCCCCGGCACGCCAAAGGCAGGAACACCGGGGTCCACGGCAAGAGCGGGAAGCACGGGGCCCAAGGCTCTGACAAAATCGGCCGGCGTGCGGAAAAGCACCCCGAGCGGCGGTGCAGCGGGACGTAAGAAGCCCCCGAACGCCAAATCGGGCCTGAACCGCGTCAAGCAGGCGGGGCGGTCCAAGGGCTCGCCCACATCGACGGCCGACAGCGAACTTTCCGACGCCGAGTCGGCACCTAGCTCTCGGGCGGGTTCTCGCGCAGGCAGCGGCACACCGGCGCCGTCCGCGGCGACGAGCCACCTCCCGCACAAGCGGGCGCCCAAGCACCGCCCTCACACCGAGGACGGCGACGACGACATGGCGGACAGCGACGCGGACGCCAGCGGGTCCGAGGAGGAGGACGAGGAGGGCAAGAAGTACTGTCTGTGCCAGCACGTGTCGTACGGCGACATGGTGGCCTGTGACAACAAGGACTGCCCGTACGAGTGGTTCCACTGGGACTGCGTCGGTCTCAAGAAGGAGCCCGAGGGCCGCTGGTTCTGTCCAGAGTGCACCGAGCAGCGCAAGAAGAGCAAGTAGCCAGCCGTACGGGGCGGGGCTGGTGTAAGTGTGGTGATATTAGGAGAGAAGGAAGGCAATGGATCAGGTCCTTGCTTCATAACGATTTATGAGAGAATGAACAAATACAGTACCATACTGCACATACGACACGTTCCATGCGATTTGTTCTCTTGTGTCTTGCTTCAATAATTGCTATGTCGATATAGTGATTCATGTTGTCGGATGCGAATCCCACGTAAGTTGTCTGCTTAAAGAGGGCCCGGGTGCTGCCACCTAAAAAAGAGAAGCGCAGCAAGTCTGCGAGATACCATGTTACGAAAGAAAAAAACGGAGAGGGGGCGACAGTATCACAGACACAACAGACTACTATTTGATCCAACACATGGGAAGACATTTTGTACCGATGATTTCTTTTTTCTTTTTTTCTTTCTTATTCATCTCATTAGGTACGTGTATCCTCACGCATTCCACGCCGAGCCCAGTCTGCTGCCTCGACTCTGTATTTACGTAACGCTATAAGCCTGCTCTATAGGCGGTGCACCCAGCAACTTCATCTGGGAGCCCGGAAGCCAGAAATGAGAACGAGATATAAGTACAAGACTAGTGCTCAAGCAGACGCAAGCTACCCTGCACAACCACGTTCTCAAGGACGGATCCAGGAGGAATGTCAATGGTGGAGCCCTCTGTTGCGACAATGATGACAGTGCCCTTGAGGACGACGCCGCGGCCGAGGTTGACATTGCCAGTGATGGTCAGGTGGTCAAGCTCAACGATCTTGGGGATAGACGGGATGTGCTTCTGGAAGTCCGACACCTTCTTGAAGTCACCACCGAGCTTGATGAGAGGGGCGTCGCCGAATCGGCTGGCGCTCATCTGGAGCTGGCCATGCTTGAGAGAGTACAGATCGGACTTGACGAGCAAGAGGTCAGAGCAAGTCTTGACGGGCAAGAAACGGCGGCGGGGCACGTTGACACCGTGTGCGTTCTTGAAGTGGCGGATGGCGGCACCGACAGCAGTCTCGAGCTGCAGGACGGAGACGTCAGACTCGCCCTTCTTGTCGCCAGGAATGCTCTTTCCGTTGGGGATGATCTCCATCTCCAGCTCGTCGTTCTCCACGACGCGCTTGATGGCCTTGACGTTCATCCAGATGTTGTTGGTGTTGAAGTACTTGAACTTCTTGATCGACTTGAACTCGTTGACGTGCTCCTTGGGCACCTGGGCGATCTCGAGCAGGCGGACGGAGCCCTCGTAGTCGATGATGGTACCACCCTTGACATCAGCCTTGGTCTTGTTGGTCAACTCCATGAGGTACTCGGCCTCGGTCTCAACCATGTGCTGCAGGATGCGCAGATCCACGACGGCGCCCAGGTTGTCAACGTTGGACAGGAAAATGATCTCAATGCCGCGCTCGATGAGCTTGTCGAGGATACCGGAGTTGTACAGAGACTCGAAAACGTCACCGTGACCCGGGGGGTACCAGTCAGAGATCTGAGAGTCGTAGCTCTTGGGGGCAGGGAGGAGCGAGTCCTTGAGGATTCTGGGGTATCTCGACTGGTTGAAGGTCAAGATATCGACGTTGTGACCCTCGTACTTCTTGATGATGGCAGCAGTGTCATCGTTGGTGTTGAACGAGTTCATCAAGATGAAGGGGACGTTGGTGTTGTAGGTGCGGTTGAGGTACTCGACCTGTCGCACGGAGAGGTCGAGGAAGGACATGCCATCACGGACCTCAATGACGGACTTGGGACCAACGCAGCCCATGGAGGTACCCAGACCACCATTGAGCTTCAGGACGGCGAGCTTGTTGAGGAAGCCAACGGACTCCGAGTTGGCGAGGTCCTCGTAGTCAACGACCTGGCCCTGGGCAGGGGGAGCAATGCGGTCCCAGTCACTGTTTTGCGGCGGTCAGCGCGCGTCAACCACGGCAATCTTGTTGGTATACGTACACGGCGTTGCCCTTGGACTTGTCGTTCAGGTATCTGCGGAAGAGCGAGAAGAAGTTGTCCATCTCGGTCTCGAACCGCTGCTTCTCCTCGGGGTCCTTGACCGTCTCGGCCAGCTCCGTCAGGGCATTGCGCATTTGGGCGGCAGCGACATTGGTGGAGGCATTCTCGAAGGCCTTGCAGTTCGGGTCAGTAAGTCTTCGCGACATGGTGGGCAGTATGGGAGGCCTGTCGAGCGGTGTGAGGCAGAAGCAGGGAGTGCGCAATCAAGCAGGCCAGCCACCAACGAATCTTCTGATCAGGAAATGGAAAGTGAAGCCTCAAAACATGTTGTGACTTGGGGGACGTAGGAGACTCGGCCCAGGCCAATCGACTGTCTAGAGCTCGGATTGCTGGTGGTTGTGAATGGTGCAGTGAAGTGAATGCATCCTCAGGGAACCCAATGGGCCCGGCCAAGGTGCTGGGCCTAGCTGTTGGCGGCTGGGGAGGGGGCGCGAGGCAATTCGCACGCCACAGGGCCATTGTTTATGTGTTGCCGGGCGGCCAAAAGGCCAGACAAAGAAGAAGGAAGAGCACACTCGGAGAGAGGGGACTGAGACTCACCATGTGGGATCGGGTCTTGCCATGGTGACGAGGCTCACCGTCCTCCTTGACGCCCAAGGAGGACTTGAGGTGCGAGGGGAGGGCGCTCTTGACTGCGGAAGCCATTGTGGAGATGTGGAGGGGGCTTTCTGGTCTTGCTACGGGAGAGGTGGAAAGTATCGTGCCTCGGGGGAAGCTCGATGAGCGATGAGGTCAAGGGGAGGGGAGGAAGCCGACAGATATGAGAGTCCGGCGGGCAGTGATGATGGCGGCGGGGTAAAGCGAAAGCAGAGCGACAGCGGTCGGGCCTGGGCAGCTCACAGCTTTAGGTGCTTGCTTCACTTTTTCTCGACCTGGATGAGAGAGGAGCGGTTAGCCGACCTGACGTAATGTGCAACAAACAACCCTGTCGGGACTCAGGAGGGCATTGGATGGAGAGGCCAGAGCTGCGATGGGGATGCAAGTCGGCCTGCTGCCCGTCAACCTTCTCAGCCTCTAGGATCTGCCAGCGCCCCTCGCTGCCCTGCCCTCAGGATGGCATCCAACGAGCTGACGGGAACCGCCCATCACAGAGGCCGAGGGGGAGAGAGGGGCCAGAGGCCAGAGGCCAGACAAGCTGCATCGATCTCCATGGGGAAGTGCCCGCTAAGGTAGAGCTGGTGGCTCGAAGATCCTGCTCGGATTTGCTTGGACTTACCTGATCAATGGGCCACCAAGGTCTGCTGCAGCTTGATGGGATGCAAAGGCGGAGGGAAGCAGAGGCGAAATGGTCTACGACGACACAGGGAGCTGCCCGCGCCCTTTTATCTCTGTCCCGGCATGCCTTCGCTCGACGAACACAGCCGCTTCCTGCTTAAACTACATACAGTACCGACCCAGATATTGTGGGTGGATTGCCCCGGCAATCAAATGGCCGCCCAGCACTTCTCGATCTGTCGCTGCGAGCCAAATCTCCCGTCCTTGGATGAAGCAGTGGTTTACCATGCCACCGTAGATCTTGAGCTCCCCCTAGCTCCCCTGGTGGCGCCCGCGCACAGGGGTGGCAAGGGCCCAGTCGCATTTTAGTTGCACTGGCGAAATAAGTAGTGGGGGGAGCCTTTGCGTGGCCGGGGGGCGGCCTGGTCTTTCGCCAACCACGCCTGCACTGCATACCTATCTGCATGCAAAGAAAGGGCCTGTCAATGTGAGCTTGACGTCGAGAAGAGGCCCGGCCGGTGGCAGTCGGAGCAGAAGATCGCCAATGCATCCGCTGCAAAGGCGTGCCCGGAGGTGGCCACCCACACCACGGGAATACGATTGGGAATCCCCTGCCCCTCGGCTTTTTGCTCACAATGTTAGGAGTCTATGCTGCAGGGCAAAGTCGGCGAGTTGGCCCCCCCTGAAAGGACCTATAATTACTGCGAGACTTTGTACGACCTATCCCCCTTTCCGGAATTTCCTCGCGTCATTCTGTTCTCAGTCGTGGACTGATACAACTCTGGGTTGAGGCTACGTAAATCAATCTCACGCAACAGGGCGAGGGGGCCTCGTAGCGGTCTGCTGCAACCCACTTCCATGTTGATGGTTGGGAGCGGTGGATATCTCGCGACCACTTAAGCCCTCAGCGGGAACTAACATAGTAGTGAAATGAGAATTGGCGTCTGGAGCTTGGGTTGCCAACCCCACTGGCGCTGAATAGGAGCCCCTTTTGGGACGGGCAAGCTGAAGCAGACACTCATCAAGGCTTTCAGGTAAGTTAATGGATAAGCGAGTCTCCCGAGAAGGTTTCGGCCGCCGCCGGCAGCATGGGCATGGACGAGCTGCAGGTTCTAGACTACAGTAGACGGAACTCGAGAGGCCGGCGAACGCAGCAGATAGTTCTGCAGGCACTATGTACGATACAACGTCTCGATAGGAGCTGCACGCTGAACTCTGAGGATTGATACGAGAATGCATGGCCAGACTCGAGAACAGGCCGGAGAAAAAAAATCCTGCCTGCGTCTGGGCACTTGCTTGGACGTGGAGGCTTTCTTCATCAGGGACATCGATTGTTTGCCACACTGAACTTGTTGCCAGCCTAGACTTTCAGCTCAGACAGTTAGTTATCAGCAGCCTTCCCAATGACAGACTATTTTGTCAATTCAGCTGCGCACAATCTAGGAGCTAAAGCGTTTGCGGCATTTGATACAGTACATATATTCCCGATTCTGATAGGGCTCAAATTGCGACGGTATAATTTTAACTGAGAAAGTGCCTTATCTCTACTGCTGTGGTCTGGAACGGCTGAGAGCAGAAACTTGGGTGCAACAAGAATAGGAACAGCGGGTTGCGAGCAAATAGACAAGCTGAGGTCCTGCACGTGGGGGTAGAGTTGCCGGCGGTTGCTAGCAACTCGAGGCGCGAGTACGTGAGACAGGTGTGACATACGAAACAACATGCAACTTCAATATTGGCCTACACGGACAAGAATAGACTTGCTTGTTTGCGTGGGGTTTGCAACAAAACGTCCTTTTCTGGGCAGTCGGGCTCTTGAGCGTATCTTGCGTCGGTTCGTACATACATCGAAAACGGCGGTACGCCGAACTGGTTCTGCATCGTTAGCGCACGCCGCGGTTAGGGCTGTGTGGCTTGGACTATTGCGGCTGATCGCTGCTTTTCACTTTGAACTATCGGCTGAACTCGTTGCATTCTGGAGGCCAGCATATCACAACACATCGTTCCGCTGACTGATAGCGTCGTAGTTTGTGGCTCTTCGAACAACCTCATTTCCGGCCTCGTGAAACTTTTTGATGCTTATGTGACGTCCTCGGGGTGGGGTTGAGGGGCATCTTCTGGGATACGTACATGCTTCTGGAGGTATTCGGCCAGTTACTCGGATCTGCCACAAAACGCTATCAGACGACACCTCAGTACACAGGCTACCGACCTGCCTCCGTGGTATACTCGACATGGGCAGCGTAGGACAGCTGCCATATTGGCACATGAACGTGCCGGAAGATGAGAGGACGGAGCAGTGTCCCGAGTTCCTCCGCAACCTGAGCCCCAAGGACCTGGGTATTATCAGCACCCCCGATGAGGATTACCACATCATCAGCTGGCCCGAGGTTCAGGGCATAGTAGCGGAGAATCGCCTCGGGGACTTTCAGAGATTGCCATCCGAGCTGAGGAGGTATCTGGGCTACAACTGGAAGCTCAAGCAAGATTATGGCAGCGTCATGAACTTCGTCTTGAACGAGCGCCTAGGCTGGCAAGCGCCCACAGTCGCCCGAGGCCGTCCGTTCGAGCATGAGGAGGACATCAAGATTCTCTGGAACGATTGGCCCTACGGGCTCGACAAGAGGGTAGTGCACCTGGTGGTATGGACCAAATTCGATCTCGAGGAAGACCCTGTCACCACAGACCTTACCGAAGCAATGAGGAAGGAGATCGACGCATATGTGAATAAGACCTTCGGGTCGAGGCTCCCGAGAGACAACGTAAGTGCAGCCACTCGGCCATACCGGACCAGTCACAGGGCTTACTTGGACAGTATACATGGTTCAAGAACTGGAGATCTTTGAAGTCTGTTCAAGCTGTTGAACATTTCCACGTCATGCTGTTCGACCCTGATCCAGACTTCATCGACGAAACCACAAAGGGCGATATACCACTTTGCCGAAAAGTGTGATTCATGACGCCTATGTACCACCTGTGTATATTCTAGAGTAGACCACATAGAGGCAAATGTGATAGATCTGAATTTTTACCGTAATTCCATGAGACCGTACCCATGCTCTAAATATTTCTCAAGTCAACGCTTTTTGGCTCTTTGGCCCGTCGTGTTCATTCAATGCGCAGACTGAAGAGTTTCAAGGCAAATCGGCGCCTGCCCTGATCACCACCTCTGGGCTGTCTGCAAACGGCACCGCAATGGGTTTCCCGAGGCTGATCTTCACCTGCCAGCCCCTCTCCCGAGCAGTCTTAGGGTCGTCGCCGATCTTGAAGTCGGACAAGATCCTCTCCGCTATCAACGCGCCCAATGCCTCCAAGGTTTCGAAGGATGAAGCTTCCATAGTCTACCTCAGGTGTCAGTATCAACGATGCGCCTCATATCGACGGACAAGTATCACGAACCTCGACAACCATTCTTTCTAGCTCGGGGTGGATATCTCGGGTGATGTCCAACCTGTCGATCTCGACGTCGGCGACTACCATCTGTTTCGCCTTTCTTTCGTTGGCATTGACGCCTATCAGAGTCGGCACATGTAGGCCGTGTAATCTCAAACTCCGCGCATATGATTTTAGGGGGTTGTTCTCAGCCCCCTCCTGGAAGCAGGCTGTGACGGTCAAGCTGACCCCGGAGCCTACCAGAGACGCCTTGGGCAAGTTGATTGTCAGTGCCAGGCTCTTGAGCCGATCCGTATCCAGGAAGGGCACGCGATCCAGCGGCAGCGCCCGCAAGCTCCCGTCGACCACGCGGCCCGTCAAGCCGACCCACAGCAGCTCAAAGACGTCGCCGGAGCTCGGGCCGTCCGCGGCCGCCCGCTCCGCGACCTTTGGGTCCTTCGGCGGGCTGGCGGAGCTGGCCCAGAGATCCAGGCTGCCCAGCAGGTTCTTGCTCAGGTTCCCGTAGTGCGCCGTCTCGGCGTTGACCTGGTCCTCCGCGGACGCGGCGGCGAACGGCCGTGAGAACGACACCTCGGTCGTGATGAGCGCCGGCTGCGCCTTGTTGGCTCGGCCCCAGGCGTCCCGCCCCACGGGGAGCGTGCCCTGCAGGTTGCGCACTCGGACGACGGCAAAGGGCTCGCCGGCCGCAGCGGCCACTTGCCACGCAGACAGCAGCGGGGCCGGGGGGTCGGGCTTGCGTTCGGTCATGATCCAAGATTTGAGGGTTGAGAGCATTGGCTGACGAGGCGGATGTTGCGTTTGGTTGCTGTACTGATTATAGGATAACGTTGGCACCAGATAGGAGCTGGAAAGACCTTCCGTGTTCACAATACTTTATCTAGATAAAGACTGTTACGAAATTGATATTT